>NC_087220.1:62762945-62892613 GCF_015104395.2 Macrobrachium nipponense
TATTGAGTATGATTATTTATGATTTTAGTTGGATGAAAACATTGTTTCATAGAATCTGCTTAACAAAACTTGAAACGTAACTCTGCGCTCAGTATCGTGTGTGAATTCCGTAAACATAAGTGAAGCCAATAGACCTCTTGTGTACCCATAAGCTTCTCAGTTTTTGTTCTCTTGCTACATTCCTTGACAAATTATGCAATCACGTTATGCGTTGTTCATCTTACTTCTATTTTTGATACATTTCCCTTTTGAAGTCCATGTGTGGGTGCCCTCTTTATAAGATGATCATACTTCACCATTTGATGCTTATGTTGTTACTGCTGCGGTTTGGGTTTCTTATGAGCAACAAATGTAGGACTTGGAAGATATTAAACCTTGGAGTATGTATTCGTAGGTTTGAGTAGTTCCTTTTAGTTCATATTGTAGGATATTTGAAGATTTAGTTTCACAGTGAGGTTTTAAAAGAGACCATCTTAGACTGTAGGCTAACACTCATAGATGATTTTAGGGTAAGGCTCTTTTGTTGCAATACGACAGTTGGATTATGCAGTTTTCTCATGCTGGGCCTTCATGACAGTGAGTATCATTTTTTAGACTAGGTACTAACAATAATTAGTAACAGCTGTCGTAGAGAACAATAAACCCCTTACAACGAATAAAAAAACAAATAATTGAACTGTTTATTTAGACTGACAGAAAGATGCAGTATTCTCAGCTCTGTATTATACACTCCTTCTTCCAAGCTTAAGAACTCCTTCCTGCATCCAGTCCTACATATTTCTTTGCAGTTAATGTGAAAGAATGACATTCTCCACATACTCTTTCTTTTTTATTCTATCAGATGCTTAACCTGTAACACCATTCTTGGCTAATGTCTTGTTTTTCAAGAGTCGAAATTTAATGAAATTTAAGTCCTTTATCAAGACCAAATTAAATTATTTACACATAAAAAATGAATTGTTAATGACTTAGCAGTCTTGTCTCATATTTAGCATTGATGTGATCAAGTCTCATAATGTAGAGAATGTTATGTGGGTTATCACATATAAGATCAGTGCCCTGGATTGTCTGGTCATGTAAAGTATGATAGTATTAAGTCTCATTTGTAGAAACAGTGAAATACATCACCACATTGCATCACACAACTTTTGAAATATGTCGTCAGATCTCATCCAGACATTAATGTCTGAACAATATTGCATTGTGGAAGGAAAACTGATAAATCCTGTTAATTTGGCGAGGAACAGTAGCTGTAATCCAGTGACTACACAGCATCTGGAAGGTCTTAGTTGATTTTACCATGATTCTGTTTTCCTGCTTTGTCTTATTAAGACAACTTCTCTTCTGCTCTCCTCATTGAGTTAATAATTTTCTGCTTCTGCATTCCGGAGGTGCACATGTCCCTACAGTTGTCCTTAGTAGGAATTACCACTTCCATGTTTCTATCCTTTTTGGTAGTTACCACTTTTGTATCTCTGTCCTATGGAGAAGTTGCCACTTCTCTATTTCTATCCTCCATAGGAGTATCTGTTTTTTTTAGTTCTGTCTCTGTTTCTGTCTTCTGTAGGATTAAGTGCTCTTGTACTTCCTGCATAGGAGTTACTGCTTCTCTACTGTTCTCGATATAAATGACAGCATTCTACCTCCATCTTCCTTATGAGTTAACTGTCTTCCTTGGAGGCACTGCTCATCGTGCATTTCCAAATTGCAGTGCATTCTGCTCAGTACTTGTCTATCCCTTTTTGGCCTTTCCTACTTGTCTGTTTAGCTTCTCCAACCTTTCCGGTTCAGCATATACAGTACCAGACAGTTAAGACAACATCAGACCTGGTAAAGAAAAAACTAATGTTAAAGTGTTCATCATGATGATGTCACTAAAGAAAAAATCCTTTTAGCAAACCCTACAAATATTGAAATGTAGCCCATTGTAATATGTTAACTACTTTAAATGATAATAATAATAAAAATAGCTCCTCTACCATTGGTACATTGTATACCATAACAAACATTTGAGACTTAATGAACAACATTTGTAGAATATTAAATACTTTCTTAAATAATTTATGAGTTTAGTCTCCATCATGATTAACATATGGCAGGTTAGGAATGGACCCCACAAAAAATGAGAAATTAGCCAGAATCACTGTTACTTCACAAAGCCCTGTTACACCACAGCTGTTGTGTACAGACCACATATTTTCCCACCAGAATTTTCACGACTTTGTTACCCACACATCCCACATGTTACCTCTGTTACCGATTTGTTCCTGTGTTTCATAAAATAGTGTACTGTACACTTCTTGTTTTATCTTACTATTTGTGGACCTTGTTTTGAGTTCTATTTGTTTGTTTGTAAGGCTTTGTTTTTGGTATTCCTTTATGCAAAGGTTGTATGAACTTTATGTAAGCATTCTCTCTGCCGATTTGTTGGCATTTTTATACTCATTCAAATTTAGTCTTTTTTGGAATATTCAATATTGAGTTTGATTCGTGCTTGTGTTCAGTTCACACTTATGACATCTTTCATTTTCACCATCTTTAGTTTTTGTCCTTTATTGTGCGCCCTCCTTTGTTGCCTTAAGATTATCCTTTCCCCAGTACGGTATGTGCATTATTCTACCAATTGATGCGGCAGGTCAGCTTTTTCTAAGTTTATCTATGGCTCATTTTATTTTCTGTATTCTTCATGGCCTAAAACACGTTTTTGTAATGCGGTAATCTTTACACAGCACATGCTTCCATGATCTCTCTGCTGTATTTTTCTATTATCTCTACTACAAGTGTCTTTTTCTCTTTTTTCATCAGTATTAAGAGCCCTATTAACATCTTTGCCATATAATTTATTATGTATATATATTTCAAACATAACAGTATATTAGTTTTCCTTCACTCTCTACTAACCAGTATACAGTATTCACTTTATTTTTATATTTTATAAATTCCCCCCCGCCTTTGACTTTGCGTCATTTTCTGTCTCTATTTTTTTCATTAGGCTTCTTAATCTTTATTACAATAAGGAAAGATGGATGAAGTTATTTATCCAATTGAGAGATTGGTAAATTATCCCATATCTAGTTCATTTAGATCTATGATTTTGTAAAAAAAAAAAAAAAAGAGAACAAGAACACTCATAGGGAAGAAGACAAGGAGCAACGAAAACAACAAAGGAAAACTTGACATTTATTTCAAGAAAACTACATCACAATACGTATACTATCTAACTCAGTTGCTGCTGAAAGATAATGGGAAATGTTTTGGCCTTAGAAAGATATTATAATATGTGGATCTTATTCACATCTTTTCTCCCAGGCTCCTTCATCTCATATATACACTCACTCCTGTAGACTTGATGCAGTATTACCCCTTATGACTGTATATCTGTATTATACCTTCTTTCCCTTTAGCATGGTTTGCTCTTCCTAGAGTTGATAACCACTGCTACAGTATTGATCACTTGTAGTTTTATATACTGGCTTGTAGGCAAGAATTACGAGACTGAAGTATCTCTATACACACAACAGTATTTCTACGGGCACATCAGTTTTGACATACGTATAGTATTTTTTTATCAGTGTGAATCACATTGTGTTTGATTGTGTTTACATTAATTTAGCAGTACGTATTGTTAATTTTTCGTTTTCCTTATTTTTTAGTTGATTTTGGGAATAGATTAGTTTGCTGCAGTTAATGGAAGCAGTGAACAATTCTGAATCTTTGCTTAAAATAAGGATTTTGAAAGTTCAGTTATGGTTATCGGTTATGGAAGTATGTATGGAATAAGTTTTCAATTTTGATAAAAGAACCGCATACAGTAGATGCTATGGACTTCAAAAATGTGCTCAAGTTAAGCATAATTACTGGATAGAAATAGCAGAGAAAGAAAAGTAAATTCTGTTGAAAGTGTAGCTCTGTACAAAGAATTGAATTGCATAAGTAAAGCACCAACATGAGTATGATACCCTTTTCCACTTACAATTTTTGTCAGTTGAGGACTGAATAGAACTTTGATAGTTATCTAGCAGAGTTACAGTTTGTTTTTGATGGTGAAGGTTTTCCTTGCCCACAGTGAGCTTCCAGTTGTTCAAGATGAGGGGAAAGTTATATCTTTTGTCAGTTGTTTCCCCTCACTATCTTTAGAAATACTAGGTCACTCTTGAGATGTGTAATGCAGTCGGGGAGGTGGGGCACCTTTGATATGGGGTCTCCTGAATAGCAGTCTAGCAGTGTTAATTGGATTCATCTTTTATATTTGTAGCTTGTTCCAAACCTCTAGAGGATAACCCCATTCTTTCAAAGGATGTGGGCTGTCTGGTCGTAACTTGCCTGTCCTAGGCTGAAGAATACTTATGTGTTTGGGAATAGTGTGTGTGTCATTCTGATGTGTTAATTTCTATTGTTTGTACGCAATAGATTGCAGTTTGCCAGAAGAGTAGATCATTTTGAGGCCAAGGATATTGCTGAATTTATTCCATTCATATGTGACACTGAATCACTCAGGGAGTTGTAAAGACTTGGAAAGATATCTTAAGTAGTTTGGCTTCCATCCTTTGGATGATTGCTGGAAGCTTATTTAAGTGTCTTAAAAGAATGGCTTTTGTCATAGGCATTTGATTTGAAAGAGTAATGATCCAAAGTTGTTTCACTGGCTACCAGTCTGTGAAGTACTGTAGTTAAGTTCTACTCTTGTGTTTGAAAGGGAGTATCTTTATTTTTTTATATGAAATTAACCAATTAAGTGGCCGATACTTCCAAGGAATCATCTACTTTCGAGGATCTGTTCAAGTATAATTCTTGGAAACTTTTCTGTCCTGTTGGTGCAATTAAGTCACATATATCTTAGTTTTAACAGACCACTGATCTGATAATCAGCTCTCCTAGGGCTGGCCCAAAGGAATAGATATTTTTAAGTGGCTAGGAACCAATTGTTCACCTAGCAACGGGACCTACAGCTTATTGTGGGCTCCGAACCACATTATATTGAGAAATTAATTTCTATCACCAGAAATAAATTCCTCTGATTCCGCGTTGGTCGAGCCGAGAATCGAACTTCGGACCACCGGATTGGTAGCCGAGCGCAAAACCCACACGTCCAACGAGGAACTTGGGGCGATTCAAACTTAATCAGATAGGTTAAACCTAGAACATCTTTTTCATCCTTTTAGAAACCTAGAACATCTTTATCAAAGGTTAATTCTGGAAGAGGCAAAATTAACGGCCAAATAACCAAGTCATGGCTGTGCTATTAAAGTGTGGAAGTGAGTGCTGAGTTTTTCTAATTTGAAACAGTTGTGAACTAGCAGTTTATAATTAGACTCGATGGATTATCTAACCTGGATAAAGTATAGTTTTGAGTTTCCTTTATTTATTTTTCTTAGGCCTCTTTTGTGCCAGGGTACCTCCAAGGAAGCATGAGGAAAGAGAAAATTGTTCTCTACTCTTTCTACAGGTACTGTCAGTAGGGGCAGTATTGTACTGAGAAGCAAGTTTCGTAATAGGGAAGTTTACAGATTTTACTAGGCATGGAGAGTCTGGTAGTGTTATGAAGTTGATCAAAACTTTGCTGAGACTGATTGTTACCTGAGATGGGTGTTTTGAGTTGCATTTGGCAGCAATTTCTTCCCTGTCACAGGGACCAGTTACAGTATCCTAAGTTCACCTCTGAGCATCTTAAAGAGGTAGGATCAGTTTTTATGAACATCAGTCCTCGCATTAGAAGCATCTACAATATATCATTGATATGATTGTACGTACTATATGAGTAGTACTATAGTACCGAATGTACTGTATTTGAATTTTTATGCATTATGTTTATTATCGACACATGTAACTTAAATGGAAACAGTCAATCAGTTAAGGAAGCCACTGACAAATAACAACAAAAAGATTTATTTTCATATTTGTTGAAGTCAGTGAATTTATTTTTATTTTATTTTATTTGTTTTAGCATTATACTATATTTTACAAACAGGATCTTTTTTCTAACTTTGTTTTTAATGCTTTGTTTTTTTCATTAACGGTAATTATTAACCTGTGTTTCCGTCAATTCTTCTCAGTCTCCTTTTATCTCCGGTCCTTGTCTGTCTTCCGTATTCATCTTGTTTACTAAATATGGCTGAGAGCCGCCCCTGTGGATCTCCTCTTTATTTTCTTGTTTTCTGGGTGTTTGGTAGTTCACTGTCTTAGTCATCTAAAAGTAATTGTCAACATTAAACCTTTAATAGAAAGTTTTCTTTTGTTTTTCTGGGAATAAACATTTTTCAAACTTAAATGTATATATATCCCTTTTAGCCAAGGGGCATAATTAATTACTTTTCCAAAATGGGGATTTCACTAAAGATCAAACAATCCACGAACTCTGCTTTTGTGAGGGGCATTCCTTGCCTTGCGCAAGCAACTGCCAGGAAACTTCACTTCTCGAAAGTGGTGTTTTGATGGGCTTCTTTCTGTGAAGTTCCCAGAGACTGTAGAAGAGAATAAATTGCACGTTTTAAAACTTTTGATCATTACCGTTCGTTTAATTGCCATCATCATATTAGTCCTTTGTATTACTAAGCAGTTTCTTATTTAAGGTTCATTTCTATTTTACCATACTAAATTTTCCCTCAAATTACAGTAATTATGCTGATTTTTATTTATTTTCCATTACTCTTGGCATGGCTTCTGCTCTCCTGAAAATATTCTCTCTCATCCTTTTCTTCACGTTTACTTTTCTCGATGCGTTTTCATCTCGTGCAAAATGTGCCTACACAAGCTATGCTAGTATAAAACATCCTTTTTTCTAAAGGGATTCATTTATTTTATTGTTTACATAAAAAACATGACTAAAACACGAAAAGGACCCAGTGATTCTTCTTCTCCCTCAAAGGAATCAATTTTACCAAGGCACTTTAAGCATAAAAGAGCCTGTTCAGTTTTATATTATTTTATACATTTACTCACGGTTCTCTCAGTAAGTTTGCTGTTTGTCATTTTAAACCCCCAGATTTATTCTACATTTATTTTGCTATGACTACAATGCAGATTACTGTTTCAGGCTTTCAGCTTTTGGAAACTGGCTCTCTCTCATTTCTCAAACTACACATCTAAGCATGCTTTCCAGGAAAGTCCTTCAGAATTACTTTCTCCATTTCTTTTGGTTTACGAAAGAGAGCTGCTCACAAATTTTGATATGCTGAAGCTTTAGAACTTCTGTGTGTACATGTGTAGTCTACTAGCATCAAGTCAAGATCCATTTCCATGACAGTGTATACCAGGAAAGTGGTCATTTCATTTCTGTGTGACTTGCCAGAGAAGTCTGTGGTCCTTATGGAGTGATGATATTGTAGGTCTCTCCAGAAATGCTGAATCTCCCCAAGTTCTTCTGCCTTCAACTTCAATTTCTTTTTAGAGTTTGTGTGACCCCAATGTTCCCCTTTCTTTGAAATGTCTTGCGTCAAGGTGTAGATGTCTGGTGTTGAGTAGTTCCTGGAAGTTACCAAGGCTTTATCCTGTCAATTTATTCCCTGAATACTGTTGAAGTCCTGTGTTGAGCTCTGCCATTTGTTTTGTATTTAAATTCTTTATTTTTTTGTATTTTATATATTGTTTTTATTTTTTTGCTGTTCTTTGTAGGATTAGATGAAAAGCATGAATTTTCTGAGTACTACTACCTATCAATAGGGAACTTTTTATTTTTATTTGGAATACAAAATTACACCAATATATTGAGTGCTTCATCACTTACCTCTGCCTGCTTAATTTCATGGCATTCAGGTGTCTTGAAAAAATACTTTTATGTACAAGTCAACCTTTCATGCTCAAGTTGCTATTTAGAATCCAGAGAAACCAA
Organism: Macrobrachium nipponense; assembly: GCF_015104395.2. Taxonomy (NCBI): domain Eukaryota; kingdom Metazoa; phylum Arthropoda; class Malacostraca; order Decapoda; family Palaemonidae; genus Macrobrachium; species Macrobrachium nipponense. Next base: position 62,770,774 of record NC_087220.1, read on the forward strand.
AATATGTTCAGTAATATTCACCAAGTATAAAATAACTGGGAAAAAATGTCAGGAAATTCAGTGTTTATAGTAAAATGTTCTTTAAGAGAAATGTAGTTTCTTTGATGGTCATATGGCAGCTTGAGCAATCAAGACCTACCTAGTTTTGACCACAGTAGAAGACACTTCTTAATAAGCGCCTTCTGTGAAGCATGGGAGCTCTTCCACCTCCACTTCCACCCCCTTAAACCGTAAGCATATTGCTCTCTCCCTATGATATTTGTACCTCACATTAATCTATTTTATTACTGAATGTAACTTAAAACTCCTTCCTGTGGAACATCTCATTACCATTCTTTTATATTTTATTGGGAGCATTTTCTATTTGTGTTCGGTCCACTGCATGATGTAAAATGTTCCAAGAATACCCATTGCAACATTCAACACTCGTCCAGTGAATGTCATTGGAAGATGAAAATTTCATGTCGTTCGTGTATTTTGTGAGATGACTTTCTGTATGAACATGACTACAGGATTCTTTTGTGCATTAACATTAAGGTGTTTCAGTGTTTATGGCATTTGGAGGTGATTTACTACCAATTTTTTTTCTCTGTTTCTCTGTTTGAGAATTTTTCGTCTACTTTTGAAAACAAATACTCCTTTAAAAGCATGGTTCAGGCCTATATGTAGTAGGTTCAGTGGGATACATTTTATGATCACGTCCTTGAGTTTAGAACTGCGACATAATGATAGTTTGTAAATGAGACCAGTAATTTTGAGCATATAAGTGATGACACTACAGTGTCATGTACAGATAATCAGTATCATTATTCGATCTTGCTTTACTTAATAAAACGTGCAGAACACTTAATAAACTTTTTTTGTATTCATGTTTCTAAAATATTTTTTTACAGTGTTTGAAACTTGCATTCATCAGTTATATATAGCCATAAAATCCCCATTCAGTGGCACTTTCATCTAGCAAAACTTGGAGTGAGAAGTTTGGAGAGGAGAGAGAGAGTGAATGTCAAGTTGTAGTGTTGCTTTGTGTCTTTAATATTTCACAACTCTTTTCGTAAATGTCTCTGGTGCCCTCATTTCATCTCCAAGCCTCAGCTCCTTGTCAGCAAGCAAAACTAAAAGATAAAAAGCATTTTCCCTCTTCCTTGCTTCTGGTTCAATCTAAATCCCTAGATTTGTGTTGGAAAAAATGTGTGTCTTCAAAGCATGTTACAGTTTGGTCATACTTCAATTGCTCACTGACATTAAGTTGGAAATGAATAGGAGCAGTTAAATAATAATTGTCATAGTTCTTATGAATGATATTCTAACTTTCATTTAATTATTTGATTCATACATATATTTTTATTGTACGTACTGAAGATACCGTGTGAATTTCTTGCAATAAAGTGCTATAAAGACATGTGATAAAGATAAGCTGTAGTATATATAGTACTAGCACATAGCTAACTTGAATTTCAATTTTACCATCCTGTGTTATAAATGAGTGTATCAGTTGTATAGATATTGTGAATTGAGTTTGAAGTATGTTTTACATTTCAGCAAATATGGTATTTCGTTCAAAGCTAAGTCATTTCTGAAATAGACACATTTGTAATGATCGTGCTGTTGAAAGACAACTCATTTTTTTCAGAACACTTTGTTTTCTCCAGTCTCACAGTAGATAAGAGTGAATGATGCCTCTGTATTTTCCAAAAAGAAACCCAATATGTTCACTCCTTTTACATTAATTTCCCCAGCTTCACTCTCCCTTTACTAAGCTGTTGCATGCCCTGTAATTATATATATTTATATACATATTTGCTGACAGGCAGTTTTGAGACAAGATGGGAAAAGAATTTTCGTCTTCATATTTACAAAATTACCATAGATTTCATCAAGATGTGTTATGGAACAAATATGTTGTAATGTCAGAAGTGTATTTATCAGCTTGAATGAAGGGTCTTCTCATTCCTATTGGCAGCCTTTTTATTTTCTGAGTAAATTGTTTAACAAGAAATTGCATTGCATTGCAGCATATGCAAGTTTCTTGCAGATGAATTCCAGAGCACATTTGCTTATCAGTTTATGCCTTGTCTCAAAATTGAGATCCTGCTTGAGGTTGGTTTGTTATCCTTTACACCGCATCCAAATTTGCACCTCAACTAAGACGTCATTATTCCCTCCCCTTGTTTCCTTAACCTCACGAGGGCCGAAGTGGGTTCAAGGTAATTTTCCAAAACGTTTTTATTTTCTTGTTCAGTATTATTTACGATTATATTGCTTCTTCTCTAGATCTTTTCGTCTCCCATTCTTCTCTCCGCCTCTCGCTGTCTCTCTTCGCCTCTTACATTTCTTTGTCATCCTCATTATGATCGATTCATGAAACATTTTGTCTTTTCACAGTTTATCAAGTTTTTTTATTTTGTGTCATTCTGTTAACTAATACTGTATACAGTAAACATTGCTACGGGTGTTGTTGTCATTATTACAGGGCTGGAGAACCTTATAAGTTGGTTTTCAGAATTTCCAAAATTGTCTTATCCAGTTTAGTCCATGAAAAATGAGGAACTATTCATGTATACTATGATATTACAGTTGTACTGAGGAAAAAATGACTCTTATCTCAGAAAAGGTTGTGGCCATGTAATAAGATAGAACACACACACCAGTGGCAGTCCACTACTGTATACCCACCAACTTTTATGATGAAAATAGACGTTCCTTACAGTGCTCTAAAATCATAAAAAAAGTAGAAGTAATTCCTTGATTTTTTTCCTTTGGTTGGAAAGTTTACTACCAGTAAAGTAGTAGAGTGCTTAAACTTCTGTTACTTATAGTACTTTAAAACTAAACCTTGTTTTTCAATAAAAATCAGTTACCAACCTCTTATCTGAAGATTCTTATTAATATATATTACCGTATAGTTCTGCAGCAAGGGGCTTTCATTGCTGGATCTTGTGGGATTCCCAGTGAAAACCCTTCAACATTTAGAGTCTTGTTCTTGTGATGTTGGAATCATATGTTTCAAAATTTCGGTATTTTTATCGTATTGTCAGCTTCCCACTAAGATGAACAGTAATGATGACCTCTTTTTACCCATTGTCATCTCATCACCTGCATGGATACCAGACGGAGTTTTTTTTAACGTGAGAGAATTTTAATGGTTGCTGTGAAGGAAAGACCCGAATTTTGGTGTATTTTTGACCTACCTTCTGTTTTGGGCAACCAGAGGCTATACGTACATTTTTTGGGGCTCTTTTGCCCATTTAGGTGTATAAAGTTTTTTCCTCTTATTCTGGTGTATGATGGCTTGTTTAATTTTTGCATAGCTGTAGAGATAATAAATCTGTCTTTACATAAATGAATGGAAGTTATTGGCTTATGTCTTTGTTTTAAATTATTTTCACTTGGTTGCATGCATTGCATGTTTCAACTCATAACAATGAATTTTCTCTCTGTCTGGACTGCACTTCAATCTCTAATATTTCCAATGACTGCCGTAGGAACGCGCCGATACAGAGTGGAAATTTGCCCGGAGTAAACTGTGGATAAGCTACTTCGAGGAAGGGGGAACCTGCCCTCCGCCCTTCAACATCATTCCGACGCCCAAGAGCCTCTACTACCTTTTGTACTGGTTCTACAAGAAGTTCTGCGGCCAGACCAAGGCTGCCAAGAAGGAGCACATGAGGACCATAAGGGTAAGTAGAAAACTTTTATTGTATCTTTTGGATGTCCGTAGTTTTTTTAAATCAGCGCCACTTCAATTCAGTTTTGTCAGAAAGAGCAGTGGCCAGTAATGGAAATTAACATTGACTATTTAACAGAGCGGTAGTTTGCTGTTGTAATATTGGTGATATACATATATAAAATTTTATGCTTAAAATTATACTAATTGATGAACATTTTAGCTATTATAAGTTTCCCCTGAGTTTCCTTTAGTGTTATCTTAACCCCTCACTGTACTGTTGATTTTCTGTTTCCTTGGTTCGTCCTCCGTATACCTTGTTTTTTTTTCGTTTTAGTCCATTGGCATATGTTAAATGTTATTCTTCTGATGTGTTTCTGTTTGTTTAATAATGCGTGTTAAGTTATTTTGATTTTGTATATTTTATTTTTGTAAATTCGTGGACGTTGTCGATGTCAGAGCTTTTTTGGCAAATCGTGACACTTGTTGTTGTGGCATAAATTAACAGTAACTTGACACTAAAACATTAACGAGTTATTTAATCACAATCAGAAAGGTAATGGACAACAAAATTATTCTTAAGAAAAAATGGACGATGAAATAAAACTGACTGACAGTAAAACTGGAGTTATACATAATGGTATATAGTGGGCAAAGAAAAAGAGCAGTACAGTACAGGGGGGGTTCTTTGTCGATGTTACAGAGCGAGGTGCGAAGGTTCTTTATGTGCATTAGGCCATCTGAGATCATTCTTATCTATATTTGAGGAAATGTCTGTATGAAGTATCTTACTCAGAGTCAGTGGTCAAGTAATGTCATTACTTATCATTCAATCATGATATATATCCTTAGCACCAGTAGCGGGAATTTTAGTATTTTGCTGTACAGTAATGAGAAAGCAACCAAAATATTCATTTGCTAGTTTCGTTAATCTGAATAGTACTATACGTACTGAGTTGTATTAAAGTTTGTGTGAACTGTGTCACTCAAAATCTGGTAAAAGTGATCACAAACAAAACTTAACAATATATACATCTTTAGCATCCTGTCACGAAAAAAGATTAAAATTTTGAGCAAAATGAAGAAAATTTTATTTACAATCATTACAATATTGATATTTCCCCTTTCATGCCTTAAATTTTGGAAGATGTCTTTTGTCAGCTGTATATAACTCACTACCCATTACATAATAACTTACCAGATTCTGGCTGTAAAGGTTAACTATGGCCCCTCGGCTAGCCCTCCATATTCATAACAGTTTATGGATTCATTTTGATTCAATAGCCAAGATTATACCATTCAAGCTGCAACTCCTGTCTGGTATAAAATTGTCGATGATTGAGATTAATAATAAAAAAAAATTGTAAAGGTTTTCCAAAATGGCTAATTTAGGCATCACATAGGCATTTTTTGTTCTAGGATTTCAGTTACTGTACGATAGCCAATGAATGAAGGTTTTTCTGACCCTTCGCTTTTCAATGACACTGTTAGTCTTACCTTTTCATTCCTTGACTGCAATAATAAAGTCTTTGGCAAACCTGAAGACTAGGAAGAGATTTTAATATTTTATTGAGCTTTTTACACTGCTTTTGATTACTATACATTTTTACAACGTGGAAAAGCCTTTACATTCCAAGCTCATGTTTTATCATTTTGTGCCAGTAAGAATGGATATCATTATTCATGTTAAAATAGTGTGATAAAGGTTATCAAATATGCAATATGTCGTCATAACTCACAAAGTGCTTCTTCATTACTGTACCGTTTTCACAATTTCATATCTTGCAACATAGTACCTAAGATAATCAGTATATATAGTTTTTAAACTAAGTGCAACTTGACTGTCTGTTTGTGTAACATTGTAGCATAAAAAAAAGCTTATAAATACTACTCGTAACATCTGTCGGGGGGATCCAGCTAACTACGTAAATGAAGGCTAATGTAGTCTATGAGAAATGCTGTACATAAACATAATTGTGTGTAAAGCATTGATGATACTAAAATTGCATCTTCTAATGCGAGTGTAAATGGAAGAAAGGCAAGTTACGATCATCTAATTAGAGTGGGGTAGTCTTGTTAAACATTAGAGACCACAGGAATTGTGTATTATCTAAAAGCAAAGGTCTTAGTTTAATGCTAAGACCAGGCTTTGGTAAGTGAGATGTAAATAGTATCATTCCAAAATTTCTATCTCCCTCTTCATCATTCATACAGTTTGAGTCTTCAATTTGAATGGAATGTGAAGCTATATGGTGTTGGCATTGTGTATCTATATTAGTTACTGATTAGTTATATTTACGGTATGTATATGTACTCTATATAAATTTGTGCACTGTACAGTATTCCTGTCATATTTACACCAATCAAAGAATTATGCATATGCGTGCATAATTCTTAGTACAATTACTTGAAGGATTCAGCTTCAAGCTTAAAGACTTTGATTTAACAAATTGTTAAAAGTCCAGAAATTACAATAGTATCGGTTAAATAAGTCATTCTTATCCTTATAATTACTGATACTTGCTTATATAATGCAGGTTGATCAAAATTTGTTCTTGTCATGAAAGACAGAGCGTATGAACTCCTATGAAAATGTTCCAGTTATTTATTGTAGGGCTTTACTAAACTTTTTAAAGTGCTATAGTCTTTGATACAAAAAGATGGTGACTTAGCATCAATATTATTAAGAATGTTGACGTCATCTGTTAACAGATAGACAGAAGAACGTTTCTCATTTCAATTTGTTTTACCAAAAAACCATCACTCAAAAAATATATATATTCCGATATATATTTATGTACTGTACCCATTCCTTTTATGTAGTATATAATAAGTGGCCCCCCTCTTACCCTACAAACCTTAGCTAGCATTTCATTCTACACAAAAATTGAGACAGTTACCTGCTGTAGACCGCTCCTTACCTATGTGGTATTGGATAAAAAACTGGGGCAGTTCAAAGACCATAAATATTGGTTATATAGTGATTGATGGATTTATTTCAGAAAAACTATTTTCTTGTTAAAAGAAGCAGATTTTACTAGTCACCGTCCAAAACATTTCATTGGGGTATCACCTTATTGTTCCTAGTTCCTTTTATATTTAAATTTTTAGTGAACATATCTTATGCAGACATACATTCCTGTGCTCTGATAAGATCATCTTTTTACCATGCATAGGGACAGCACAGCGCTATACTTTTTTAAGTAACCAGATTGATTACTCTTTTCATTAAAAAAAAAAAAGTATAGGAATACACTTTAGACGAGCCTCAGTTGATCATCACTTCCAAAACTTATGTTTTTTAAGAAGTGAGATTGTGAACATATCTAGAATCACTTTTCTTTTAGAACGAATTTTTTTGTACATTGCACTTGTTGTCACCATTTTTTTACTGGCTGTAATATACCTTTTATAAACGAGAGCAGTGGATAGAGTAGGGTAGGGATAAGCTGAAAAATTTAAAACAGCAGTTGTTGCTGTCGTGAGATATAGACAGAGAGGCAGGTATCTGGGTACTGATGGTTTATTGCTTGAGAGCGGGGTATACATTAACAGGTGCGGACGGATATGTAGTACCTGACCCGGGGCTACAGAGATCTGTGCACGGAGCTAGATAAATGCAGATGTAGTCTGTGCACATACATGATATTTACATTGGCAGAAAGGCCAGAGAATTCCACACAAATGATACAGAATAGAAAAATGATACGTTATCAATATATGTACATGAAATATTGTAAAAGACGTTGTCCATGAAAGTACTCCCGCCCCCCCCCCAAGACAATGATTATTAAATAATGATTGGAAGACAAAATAGGTAAGGACAACTAGTCACGGTAGCGTTTCAGGGGCAAGAGTCTCCCCCGCATCCTCGAGACTAGTTGTTTCGGGATGTCCTCGGCTGCTGCATCCTTTGGGGCATCGGGCGACAAGATGCCTCCCCTGGCACAGATCCTGGGGAGTTTGACTGTTTTCTGAGGGTGTCCGTAGCCCCGTTTGGGTGGCTTTGTAGACTTCGGGAGCGGTCTTGTTTTGCAGGGACACTCTGGGACGTCTGCCAGTTTCTTCCCTGGTATCATTGTCATCCGTCAGGAAGGCGGGCTTCAGCCTGTCGATGGAGACCCAGTCTTCGTGGCCGTGGGTCAGGATGAGATACACTTTGTCTGTGTGGCAGAGGACGTGGTATGGCCCTCGGTAACGTCTCATTAGGGATGGGTGGTGGGCGTCGTTCTACACAAAGACGCACTCGCGGGATGACAGGGCTTTCAGCTGAAAGTGTTTCGTTCTGTCGGAGAAAGTCTTGAGGCAGGGCGTGAATTTCCCATCTGGCACTCCGAAGTGGCTGACCCAGCGTGAGAGGAGGGCTTCTGTGCAGGCATTGGTGGTGGCTTCTGTCATCGGAGTTGCCTTGGGTCATCTGGCGGATCGGTCGATGATCGTCAGGAGGTACCTGGTGTCCCCTGATGGAGGTAGTGGGCCCACGATGTCAATGTGGATGTGGCCGAAACATTGTTTGGGTTGAGGGAACTCGCCTATGCCTGATTCGGTGTGTCGGCTGACCTTGCTCACCTGGCAGGGCACGCACCGCTTGGCCCATTCCCGCAATTCCTTCTTGATTCCGTGCCACACAAACTTTTCTGTCATCAGCCGCGTCGTTGTTCAACCCGACGGGTGAGATAGGCCATGGATGACATTGAGTACTTGCTTTCTTCGTGAGACTGGAACTAATGGGCGGGGTTGGCCGGTGCTGGTGTCGCAGAGGAGCATTGAGCTGGAGGAACCCACGGACACATCCTCCCACCTCAGTGCAGTGAGGGCCGTGCGGAAGGCTGGCACTTCGGGGTTGGCAGCCTGTTCCTGTGCCAGGTCCTTGTAGTCGATCCCCAGGTGGATGGCATTAATTTCGATCCTCGACAGGTTGTCAGCCACAGGATTTCTCTTGACTGGGACATAGTGGATAGTGCAACCGAACTCCATGATGGCTGCAAGGTGCCGTTGTAGCCTTGCCGACCATGCGTCGCCTGCCTTGGTTAAGGCGTGGACCAGTGGCTAGTAGTCCATCATGATGGTAAAAGGAGTGCCTTCCAAGAGGTATATGAAGTGGCATATGGCTTGGTATATGGCTAGCAACTCCCTGTCGAAGGTGCTGTAGCTGGTCTCCGCGGGCTTGAGCTTTCTGCTAAAAAGTGCGAGTGGTCGAAGGGAACCATTTGTGACCTGCTCCAAGACTCCTCCGCAGGCGATATTGCTGTCAAATCTCTAAACTTTGTTGTTTCCTAAATGCTTTACTAAAAGTATGGGGTAAATTTTATGATGTTAGTTATGGTCAGATATTTATTAAAGATTCTTAGACATACTGTATTATATTACCAAGATGGCTCAGTCCTAGGCAATGTTGAGAGAATTCAAGTTAATCTGTTGAATCACTTATGATGTGTTGACACATCATCCCAGATCCAACCTTAAGAGTTGCTAATGCCCTTCTGACACGATATTTTCAGTGATTTTTATCCTGTCATTTTGTCCTTTGGATTTTTTAAACATACCACAACAAAGGACAAGTATTTTGCTTGAAAATGACATGGGAATAAATATCAGCATGAATAGTAACTTTACAGACAGGATACAAAATTAAATCATTCATAGGCCTAATGATTGAAACAGTGGATTAACCTTATAATAATTTGGTGTTGATTTTTTAACATTATTGTTCTGGCTTTGTGACAATGTCAGGTAGTTTAACTACAATGGTTAGTCATTACCAGGCTCAAATGAGTGAGCTGAAGGGTATTTTTCTTAAATCTAGAAGGAAATTAGTGCAAGACATAGGTACCATTGAAGTTGGACAGACGTGGGGGAAGAGACTAGAGTGAACAGATGAAAAGTCAAAGACAGAAAGTACTACAATTCAGACTGGAAGAAACCTCAGAAAAACCTCTAGTACATTCTACAGTGTAAGTCACATTGTGGGTGATACCCTTGATAGAGATTAGAGAGTAAACAGTACTTCTTGACACCTTTATGGGACTTCTTTGATCATACCAATACTGCATAGAGCATCATGAATATTGTTAAACAGTGCTAATATAGCAGTACATGCATACCATTGAAAGAATGAGTGGTAATTTTCCATCACAGCGTGAATGTTGAGTAGTTATACACAATAAATTATATTGCAAGGAAAATAATGTAATGTTTAGTTAATATATTCGTGTGTTTGGCATGAAAGGGAGAGCATATTGGCTTTTAAAGTGCATAATTAGGTCGATGTTTAGATATGCACTACATTCATGAACATTTTCAAGATGTGAATGAAGTGGGATTACCTTAAGAAGCAAATGACCTTGAAACAATATATGTAAAGTAGTACCGTACTTTTGACTATAGAAAGTTTTCAGTATTGGAAGTAGTAATTCACAAATTTTATTGTTTTCATGTTGATGTTTTTCTCTCTGTTCATTATTGTGTGTTTTAAAGTCTTCATTTGATTATTTGTTTGGATAAGTTTCATATCATTTTCAATATACTCTTTGGACAAGAACAAAAGCCGACCTTTGTTTGGATTTGCTCGAAGATGTTTTAAAGTGTACAGAATACTTCTCCCTCGTTGTTTACCTCTTGTTGATCTGATAATGAAAAGTAATTGGCCTAGCATTAACAACACCCCCTTCCCCATGTCTTTGCACTTACATGTGTGGACACCACAGTTGATATGGCACTGTTATATTTGACCATACGCACAACTCAGGGCACTGTGCGATTGTTAACCCTACTTTTATTAGCACCACTAAATATATATTATAACTAGAATCGTTTCAGTGGTCTACATTTCAGTGAATTCTGCATTGATATTAATACTGTACATGTTGATGTGGTGTCATAGCATATTTCTGTATTCTTTTAGGTACTACCTTCATATCTCTGATGGTATAGGCTTCGTCAAATACCAATTAAACAGAATTAGCCCAGATTAGTACTTCTGGTACCATATACGTACTCAATGGATATTGCTACCACTTACTTTATATTATGTTCTGATGAGACAAACTGTCAGTAAATGCTACATTTTACTGCCAAATCTACTGAAGACAAAGAATCATGTAGTTTAATGTAGGGTATAACTAGGACAGGCAGTCAGACTTTTGGTTGTCTAACATAAACACATTGACTGATGATATGATTTTTGTTACTGCATTGTCTTTACAAATTTCTTGTACTGAATATGTAGAAAATGTATTACATACTTAGTTGGTGTCATCCACAAGGCTAATTATTGTAGTCTTCTTGTATAAAAGCTGGTAAACAAGTGTAATTTAAAGCAAGTAATCGTAGTTATGCATATTTTCTAAAAGCAATCACCCTGTTACAGGGTAATCGTAGCTAGAGAAGTAAGTGTATTTTGTAATATATTTGCCTCAAAATAAACACGGTCTGCAATTTGCTGTAGTAGGTAAAGTACTCTTATTGTAGTTTTGCAAATAATCCTTGTCTTGCAAGGGACTGTAGTGTTTTGATAGTAGCTATTGTACATATGCCCTTGTAGTTCTCAAAGATATTGGACATTGTAATTAAAGAAAGAATGTTCATCTATTAAATGTACTGTATAAACAGATTATACATCTCTCTCTCCTTTTTCTAAGGAAGAGTCTTTATTTTTCATTGCTGTACTACTTCATATATTCTCCATATGTCACTGGTACCATGCAAATTTGAAATTCAAGTTTAAAGTGCAATCTCTTGCTAAACTAGGCAGTGATCACTGGTAGGTGGAAAACGTTATTTATTATATTAGTCTTAAAACGAACTAGAGTTTATTACAGATGTCCGTTGTATCCTTTAGGGAATTTATCCCTGCATTTTTTTATAGCTATTGAATATAGGTATGTCATAAAATTTAACTAATTTCTCCATTGACACAATTTTTCCAATGCAGCATTTTTTAAGGTGTCTGGTTGACTGGAAATCATTTGTAAGCGAAGGATGTAGGGTAGTTTTAGCCCAAGAAACTCAAAGCTTTTGGGATTTTTGTTAAAATTTTAGTAAAGTAGGGCTAGTATGTTAAGAAAAAAGATTTAGTATTATAACCTGTATGTATCTCTGAATTGTTAAAATTGGGATAGAAGTTGTTGCAAAGTGTGGTAGAAATCATTATGCTTCAGTGGCAATTCCAGTGAAAGTTCAAGGGAAAGTTTTTCCTTGGGAGGTGCCAGGTTTTGGTATAGTTTATGTAAAGTTAGTAACCTTGTTATATATGTATTTGAGTTTTAGTAGCTAGGTAATTGTCACTAGTCATGGGTCATTCCTTGCCACATTGCTTTAGGAACAAACATTGCACCTGTCAGTCATTAATGCAATAGGAAAGATATATTTTTGTGATCATGACAATTGGTGTTTTTAACAAATCATTGATAGTGTATGTGAATTATCATGACCAACTCCAATGTAGAAGCAAGTATTATGAAAAATGACTTGTTGTCAACGTAAAAACCTGGTATTACAATCTTTGTAAAATGCTCAAAATCACGAACATAACCACACTATACTTAACACAAAACATTTCATAGCATACCTCAAGAATATCATCATTCTCCCAATATTTTATTTTGCTTAAAGCATCAATGGATAATCATATATTACATAAGAAACTCCCCCCATGAATAAGTGTATTAGGAGGAAAACACTTTCTCGTGCTGAATTCCCACCTTAACTTACACAGGTAGCTAATGAGTTGTTGCCATTTCTCTGTTCATATTAGGAGTTGTTGTATTTATATGTTCATTAATCCTTTCTGGAAAGCTACAGTGCTGTAGTTGACTCATTACTATGTGCCAACACAGTAGCAGTTGGTGAATTATTACTTTCTGTCAGCATTTTGCCTTGCAGAGTAATATTTCAGTTCTTTTTTGTGTGCATTGTTTTCACTGTAGTAGACAGGCACCATAACCAAAAAAGAAAGTTTTTAAAAAACAAGCAAACAGTTGCTTTTTAAAAAAGTACATTATTTAGTACTTGCGAAACAGCAAAATTAGCTGATGATGGTGAATCATATTGCGAGGTGCGGAAACTGACCCTTCAAATCATTATAAATAGCAACCTTGCCCCCAAATAGCTTTTACTAATAGGGGAACAAGTTAATCACGCCTTGACTGGTCATTGGGCATACAGAAAAACTAGATTGGCCATTATACTTGTGTACAAGGAATATTAATTATTCTTCCTTCGCCTCTCGTTTTTTCTGACCTGGACTAGAAAAATACATAACACTGCTTTTGTTCACTTGTGTACTTAGAAAAATTGAATCCATCTGCTTACATGTATTAGTTGATATAGTTATAATGATATTGATCTTCACAAATGTCTTCACAGTGTAAATGGAATGTAGTATATGACCTAAATTGATTATTGGAAAATGAATTGCTGCAAAATGCTAAAGCAAACAAGCACATAGATTGAGAAGTTATGAAAGGACAGGAAAGTTGATGAGAAAAGCATAAAACGGAGTCTGCTCATCACACATTAGAGAATCTTCTCAGTATATGACAGTAACTTTGCCACTGATGTAGCAGTCAGTAGTCTATCTTTTTCTGAAGTTCATATCTGTGAAGAGGAATTGCTTTCCTGATGCTACTATGTTGGTTGGCTTACATAAGTGAAATATTTACTTTAGATGGTGAATCATATATTTGGGAAACTAAGATCATTTAGTAATGTATTCCATTACTGGTACACTTCAATATTGTTGCTTTTCTACTGTAATTTCTAAGTAGCACTAAAGGAACGCTTTTTCATCAGTTTTAGACTTTCCAGAGAAAATTCAGTACTAAATACAAAACATCTCTTGAAAGCATATGCACCCTCTGTATTAACATAATAAGTCCTGGTAAACAGAATAAATGCTGCTGTATTGGTCAAACAGTTTTGAAGCACCAGATGTGAAAAGGATGTGTGTTTTCCACACATCAAAAATTGCCACTTTTTATCATGTTCAAGTGCAACTGCAAGATTTCAGTCTTGTGTTTGTGTCCGTCTCCCTTTAATGCAGTTTTGTGTGTGATTTTTCTTTCTGCATCACCATATTTTGTTTTGTCATAGCTGAAGCATATTCTGTAGATGTAAGGATTAACATGGAAATCAGTGTAGTGGTGTTCCAGTCCTGTGTCTTCTCTTGTAACCTTTGAGAACATGTTTTGTCGATAAATGTTCATACTGTACTATGATATCCCTTCAGTGTTTTTGTGATGTGTAGCGTTCAGTCATTGGTAGTTATTGTTATCTAATGTGTTACTTAAATGCTGATTGTAGATGTCAGTAATAAACACACAATGTTTGCATTTTGGAAAATCTGGATAGGTGTCGTGAGCATTTGAGAACCCCTGTGCTCATTTGCCTTTGCACAAAAATGATCATAATGACAAGGTGTATTTGTTGTATTTACAGGATGTGATTTTTGTCCTGGTAAGGTGTAATACTCTGGAAGGGTCTAGCATGGCTCTTTTTGAAGCTTTTGTAACCAGTACGTAACTTGGTGGAGCATTGGATCTGGTTGTTGTTTGCAGAGCTTTTGAGCCACTGTTTATGTTGTCAGCCTGGTGATGCCTTTCTGTAAATGTCAGAGAGTGTGTCGTAATGGTGTTGTCCTCCTTATGAAAGAGAGCAGATTACATCCTGTTTTGTTTGCATCCATGGTAAGAATGCATAAGAAAAAATGATCCAACTCCATATAGTGTTTTTTTTATTTTTGGCTGTGCAGAAAATAGAATTAAATAGTTTATGAAAATTTAACAAGGTTTGATTAGAGGAGTATAGTATATTTTGAAGTGAGAAGTCAAAATTTAAAATTGATGGTATGTAGATGATTATTTAGAATTTATTAAGATGAGGCTCGGTGTAGATACTTCAGCTCATTCATAATTCGTTAGAAGTCAATCTTCTGCACAGGTATGTGTCATAAGGAATCTTTTAGGTGGCTACTAAAAGATGTAAAAATTTTCTGAATACTTTTTAGCATTTTAGAGACTAAAAGAAAGCACACATCATGATGCATTTATATTGTATGTGGATCACCTTTTTCCAGATTATAAGAACTTGTGCAACCTGTCTTTTATGAAAAATCTAATTCTCATCAGTTAGAGTGGGTTTTCTAACAAGTGATTATGGATCTGTGATACTTTGTATTGCAATACTTTATATTTTATAGGGGTTTCAAGACTAATCTGTCTTGGATAATGAATGCAGTTTGTTTGAGATGCTGTTTCAGCAATTAACTACAAAACTTTAAACTTGATACAGTTGGAGCATTATTTTTGGTCTTTCTTTCAGTTTGGTCCTTTAGAAATTGATATGGGACAAACTGTTGTGCATAGGATTGCGTTCTTCCTTTGATTTTATCAGGCATCCCCTTAAACTGATGTCTCATCGTTACAGTTTTCAAGTGCTGATGCTTGTTGTGTTACTGCTGAAGGCAGATTTGGTTCATAGAAAATTGATGGCAGTATGAAAGATAACAGACTTGAAGCAACCCAACCTCTTCTGGACAATTCTGACTGATACAAGTATTGTACCAGTAATTTAATGGGACTTTCCCCCACATCATTGGAAGAGACCATTATGTGGCTTCATTAATAACCTTGGTAAATACCATTGTAATGACATTAATGCTAAAGGGCATTATGCAGAATTACTACAACTGGGAGCCACAGCAAAGTTTCTGATACTTTTGGAAGATCAGAACCATTAGGACTTACAAGTAGGAAACCTTAAAGCCAGACACAAACCTAGCTCTCATGAAAGAGTGTTGTGCCTGTTATATGTATGGGATAGCATTGATTTTGTCTGGCACTAGATTGGTATAGGATTAACGGGTAGGGGAAAAATGATCGAACCTGGCTCTGTACAACTTGACAAGCCAAAAGACAAGTACTGTACATACTGAGCTATAAACATCAATAGCTGAAGTTGTCTCAAAGGCTTTACATGTGAATTCTTTATAAGCTGAAGACCTGTGGTATTGAAAATAGAGTGAGTTTAATTTCCTGGACTCAGTTTTATAAACTATGTCTTGAAGCTCAAGATAGAAGTTACTCTGCTTCTCAACTTATGCTAACTAATGTCACAAACGGATTATTTTCATGAAAAGCCACTTACAAACCTTTCACATAGGTATTTCTCTTGCAAACACAGATGAGTTATCACAGATGTGGTTCCCGTGTTGGATACTCCCTCACACCATTCCCGGTCTACACAAATGATCTTATTGGGTGATAGTACTTGATTTTAATTGGCCCACCAGCAGTTTGAAAAGTTAAGAATTGTGTATAGAAGGTAACAAATTTAGTCAACTAAATGTATGTAGTACACTATACTCAGTAGTAAAACAGTTGAAAGGAACCCCTAATGTTTATAGTGTACTCTATGCTGCTATATATTTGATTTTGTAAATAGTAACAGCAATGTAAGTTACTTTAAACATGACAAAATCTCCTTCTAGTATATACGTACTACTTTACATTGTACAGTTCTCTTTGTACATGTATTGTAACAAGTACTACTGTTCATGCATTGCAAGATGAAGAACAAAACAGTGTTTGGGAAATGATTGCATGTAATCTACATGAATTTGATTAACCAAAATTAATCAATATTAGTTAAGTAGGCTTATGTATAGGTTATAAAATTGTATTGTTTGATAGGTTTTTTAGGCTTTCAGAATTTAGTCATAGATGGTATGTACTCTATTTTTTATGAAAGGGAGGATATAGGTTCTGGTTGGTGGCTGGTCATGCCTTCTGTTGTCGTCCTTCTGAAGGGGTCACTTTTGGTTGGGAATCACGTTTGTTTCCATCACATCATTGTCACTTGAAATGGCATTTCGTTTTGCCAATAAATGTCATGTTTAGATTATGTGTTTAGAAACCTATTTACTAGTGTCAGCTTCTTCCTTGACTGTAAACAACCAACAAATTTCTTCCAATAACACAACCACATGAATAGTACAGAC
The DNA here is from genome assembly GCF_015104395.2 of Macrobrachium nipponense. Lineage (NCBI taxonomy): Eukaryota > Metazoa > Arthropoda > Malacostraca > Decapoda > Palaemonidae > Macrobrachium > Macrobrachium nipponense. Next base: position 62,787,438 of record NC_087220.1, read on the forward strand.
TAAAGATAAGTAAGGGTCATTATTTGTAAATTTGCCATTTCCAGTACATGTAAGAGGTTGAAAGCATTTGTTGAAGGAAATATATTCGCTGATGTTTGAAAGCTTTTCATTGCATATATATCTCATTCTTGGGTTACATTTATGCTTTCATGATTTCAGTTGCTCACCTCCAGCTTAGTTATCAAGAGCGTAGCATCTTACTTTAAACAGAGAAATTGCAGTGGTTTCAAGGGAGTAAATTAAAGCAAAAGAGAAAAGGGATGATGGTTCAGCTTACCGAGAGAGAGAAAGTGAGAAAAAAAAGATTAGGGGTTCCCGTTAATGAGGGTCCCATAGCTACGTCCGATGCCATCAGATCTTTTCTTTTTGTTCTTTGCAGAGGAAGGCTAGACAAGCGAATGAGCGGGAAGTAAGATATCAGGTATGTTGATACCCACCCCGTGAGCTCGATCACATACACATTTTAAAAAGAAAGATATTTTTCAGTCTTTTTAATCTGCATTTCTGTGTCTGATGGAGAAATGTTGTCCTCTGTGACTTTTTCCAAAAACCCCCTTTGAGACTCTTTAATCTCCCTGAGTCGACATAAATTCGTCGTTTTCTGTGACTGTGGAGATAGAGATTCGGGAAAGGGGTGACTCACCTGCTAGTTTCAACTCTGCTTGCTTTTTATTAGTTGCAAGGTGCCTCATCAGTACGTACTGCGATCCATTCTTCTTTCTCTCTCTCTCTCTCTCTCTCTCTCTCTCTCTCTCTCTCTCTCTCTCTCTCTCTCTCTTTCTTGCAGTGATCTGTCTCTTGTCAGTTCTTCTTTCGCTTTCATCCTCATCATTTTGCCCTCTCTCGCTCGTACATTTTTTGCACATATTTTGCTCTTTTCCTGTGATTCCACACAGTGTAGTTCAGTTTGCTGTCTTTTTGCTCTTCAGAATTTGAGATCTTGTACTTTAGTCATTTGCTGCTTTGCTTCCTGTATTTTTCACTTGCTATTTATTGGCTACATTTGTCAATACAGATTTTATAGCTTAGCCCAGACCTATTGAAGAATCAGTACCATAGTATAATCTTAGACTCTGTCACAATGTAAAATCTGAGAAAAGTTTTTCAGTTTGGAAGAGTGACTAGATAATCATGAAATATACATATGTGTATGCACACAGATTGAGTATGGACTGTGAATACTGAACTTGAATGGTTTTTTAGTATGTAATATTTATTATATATGTATGAAAAAAGTGACATGTATTTTCATAATGCTGTGAAGTAGTGTACATTACTTTGAATGAACTACATCATGTAGGTCTGGGCCAGTCTCTACCAAGCAGTAAAGAACACAGTTCCTCTTTTAAAATTTTTACCCTTTTTGTTGACATCTGAAGTAGGTCAGACACAGATCAGTGGAAAACCTGACACAAAACTTCTTATGTTTCACTTTATTATTCTTCCCATTGGTGTGAGACTGGAGTTACAAAATAAAAAATTTTTTGGTAAGAAAAGGAATGCCATTTCTCTCTCTCTCTCACTTTCTAACTTACAAAAAATTTTTGGTAAGAATAAGGAATGCTGTCTCTCTCTCTCTCTCTCTCTCTCTCTCTCTCTCTCTCTCTCTCTCTCTCTCTCCTCCTATTCCTTCAGAAAGAATTTCCTTCCTCTCTCTCTCTCTCTCTCTCTCTCTCTCTCTCTGCTGTGTGTGTGTGTGTGTGTGTGTGTGTGTGTGTGTGTGTGTATCAGCAAAAGTCTTCACTTCACCTGTCTTATTTTGTTTGCATGTACTTGTCTGGAACACCTCTTTTTAATTCTTAAATGGACTTGTGGATAGGTAAGGCATATATGACCATGGTAACTGTATTGATTAATTTCATATGAGTTATTTTTATTTTTGGAGACATAACACCGTGTGATATCTTTTGCATACAGGTGACACCCTACGATGGTACATCAAGTGAAATAATGGGCTAAATCGCCTATCATGACAGTAACTGGCTAGGTAGAATTTTGTATAAACAAGGAGGATAGCAATGGATTGAAATACTGTCAAATAACAATATGATTAGCCAGAGTAGGCTTAGGGAAAGGGACACTTCTGAGAATGCAAAGAATCTGCACTCCAAAAATATATCGGTCTAATGATTTTCTCCCGTTATTTATATTGTGATTGTGTTTACAGAAATAGCAATAAACTCTTCTGTAACTGGAATGTTGCTGTTTCCTGTAGCTTTTGATGTCCTTCCTTCTTTCCATCGAACCATGGCTGCATCCAACTGTGTGATGAATTGTGTGCTAAGATGCTCTTAGATCGTGTAATCATAACACCATAAAACTTGCGCATATTTGCACACAGGCAAACGTTACTACATGATTGGGTCAGTTTCTTCAAGAATAGACAATTAGGCAAAAAGGTAGATACTGAAAGCTTTATATGTGAGTTGACTGTGGATAATTCCCCAGCTACTTGAAAATGATATAGAATGAAACATAAAACAGCCCATCATCAACTCTAGAACTCTTATTTTATATAGAGGCACGCATACATAATTACTAATTACATTAAAGATAGAAAAAAATTAACAGAAAAGGAAGAAATTATAGCGTAATTATTTATCTCTCCCCACTGACTCATAAGAACTCACTTTTTGAAAGAACCTAAAGATAAATTGAATTAAAAATGAGATGAAATGGAAGAAAACCAACTACAATATACTGTATTTCAGATAAAATTGCATAATGGAAAAGAATTAAAGTACTAGTAATAGTAATAATCTAATATACACTTATGTACATATAAACATCATTAGCCTGACTCAGAGAAGTTTGTATTTCTGATAGGAAAATTCATTATTCTCTGAGAAGAAAAATAATTTTTCATTTGGACAGCAACATTTGCCTGTGTGTGTATGTGTTTATATATGCTGTATATATGTACATATATTTTAACCTGATATCCATGTCTTTTGGGTAATTATGAAAGATTCTTTCCTGTAGTTAAAAAGCTGTTTTATCATATATATATACATATAGTTTACTGTAATTCATGTGTTTTCAAAATATGAAAAGCAGTTCTTCACATTTTCACTCTTTTTTTTTTTCTTTCTTTTTACAAAATCTTAGTCTGTTTTTTCCTTTCTCTGTTTCGGAATCTTTAATGCCATATCTGCACTGTATTAATTTTACAAGTTTTACTTATGGTAGTGTCATAGAGTGAAAATACAGTCGAGGGTTTGCTGGAATTAATGTAGAATATAAGTTTCTAACTAGGAAAATTATAGTACTAAATGTTTTGTTTATTATTGAACCGAAATTAGAGTTCCTTTTAAGGCTACGTATAGTTAGATAAAATAATCTGTTTTTATCAGCATGTATAGGGTTCTTTGAAAGTGATCAGGGAATTCCGTTCATAGCTTTTGCAAAGACTGAGCAACTTGAAAGTAATTGGTTGGAATGTTGAATCTCTACATTATAAAAAGAACATTAAATACTATATAAATGCTCAACACTGGTCACAACATTCAACTTCCTAGTTGAAAGAGTTACTAACCTTTTTACCTCATGAAACAGTTGGTGTCTTTGACTGACCTATAACAGCGTTAGCTAAAAAAAAATTGCATTTTTTATCTTTATTACGTTTGGTCTTTTATTTTATCTAAAAGAAACTTTTAAAGGACCAGACATTGTGTTTGCAGTATATTGTTATATTTAGGCTTAACAGCATAGACTTGCTTTAATATGAAAAATCATTATACACTGCAAATTTATCATGCTGATCTAATTACACTTTTGAAGTTGCAAAGATCTTTGTAACATTTTTGTAAACTTAGCGGTGTCATTAATGCGAGTGTACAGTATTACCGTATGATAACTAGAATTCACATCAATATACTATGAATTGTAGCTCAACATATGATCCTTATTTTTGTAGATCTTCATGTATCAAAAAAAGTGTAATAATATTTAGAATACTTTACTATAAGGGTTTTTACAAAACTTATATTGCTTCCAGGACAAATTCCATTTTCAAATGTCAAAAATTATTTTTTCTTATTTTCTCATAAAAAGAAATATAGTTGAGTAAATTTTTTTTAACTTTTAAAAGACAAAAGACTGTATTTTCTTAAAATGGCTTTCTGTATCACACTGTAATAGTACTATTATTAAGAAATTTAAGTTCTTTTCATAGCTAACTCGTTTATAACAGAATGCTGTAAATTATGACATTGTTTCAGTAAATGTTTTGAGGAATTGGGGAACTTTAGTGTAGAACTAACAAAGAAAATGGTAGTAGAATTCACCCTCATAATTTCTTCCTGACATTTTTTTATCCGGACTAATGATTTCTTGAGTAACAAAGAGTTTGCCACAGTTCTCTTCCTTAAAATAAAACTTATTTCTGTATGCTTTCAGAGAAGATACTTAGCTTTCTATCTTTTGATAGGTGTAACCAAGCTCAGTTGTTTAAAAAGAGGTTTTGACATTATCTGTGCAATGGAATCTTTTTCTTTCTTACACTGATACTTTTCCTTGCGAATCTTTTGTCCAGGTATCATGAACACGACTCATTTTTTAACATTTCTCACATAGACTTCCGAGGAAAGTTTTTCCAGTATTGTAAACAAACTGCACAGCATTTAGATTTGTCATACGTGGACACAGCCTGGTTCCATATCCTGGAGAGCTTTTTATGTTTGTTATGCTTGTGGTACCATGTCCAATTCACCCTATTTTTTACCTATTTCTTTTCTTTGGTCCCCTATTATCAGATACAGTACATCTTAAAATATTGCATGCACTGTTTCCAGTTGTCTTTATGTTGACCAAGTGCATTATTTTTCTTTTTACTAATTTCGTTATTGTTCTCAAGTGAATTTTTTTTCCAGGTACAGTACTTCTTTAGCCTAAGTTACTAATACAGTATATGGCATTTATTAATACCACCCTGTTTCGTGTATAATGAATATTCAATAATGTATTAGTGCTTAAATAATCTAAGAATATGTACGTTGCATCTGTTAATTACCATTATATTTAAATTTATTAGTAACCAAGGGCTCTCGTATCTGGGATTATATGTCAAGAAATCTATTCAAAGAAAAGTGTATTTCAGATTCTGTCATAAGGGCCATAGCCATACAATTAAACCAAATTTAATTTCAAATATTAGAGCTCTTGTTTCACTGACAAGTTCATTGCAATGCTCCAGTTCTAAGGCTGGCAGTGTTAGTATAAATAGACTGCCCCTTTTATTAATAATGATTAATTTAAGATAAGGATCTCAAATGTTGGTTTGTAGTGTTAAATAAGACTTAGTTATTAGTTAGTTAGTGAAAGGACAGATATGAATGGGTCAGAGTTTCTTTATCATGAGAAACATGTTTCCAATATGTTCTTATAGATTTTGCATGATTTTGGGTTTGAAGTGTGGGAGCAGATCTGTGTTTGGATGGAAATTTGAACAATGGCAATGGCTGCCTCTTATGAATATTCTGTGAAATTTTATTTTCCATATGTTTTCCATACTGTGAGATTGTGTGTACGTTTGTGTGAATGTATGTACTCCCCAGAGGCCTAAACAGCTATGAAGACATTAGGTGTCAGGACATTCATTACATACACATACAGTAATTATAAATCTCAAAACATAAGTTTTTTTGCATTTCCCATCAGTCAGTTTCCATGTGAAAAGCGCTTGGACTTAGAATTGCCCTCTCATTTACTATAAAATAATGAAAGAGAGAGAGAGAGAGAGAGAGAATACTTTATGAGTACGTAATAACAAAAATGATAAGGAAAGAGAGAGAGAGAAGATATGAATTTAAAATCTATTGCATCATTGTAATGTCAGAACAAATACATGGAGAGAGATGATGATACTAGTACAAAAGAATGATCAAGTTTTTGGACTTTATATTAGTTTTTGACCTTAGCGGAAAGCAGATTAGTATACTAACAATTTAAGGCCATGAAACATAGTTGAGCCATAATTCAACAAAAAAATGATCATGATGATGGTTTGTTTTCTGATAAAAACCTTGTTTGCTAGGCTCATCACATCCCTGTCCCAGGCTTTAGTTAGCTTTAGGCAATTCCTGACACTCCCGTCTCCCCCCTATTGCAGCCTGTTGCTTAGCAATTGAAATTATAATCTACTAAAGTGGCATTTAGGAAAAAAAAGTCCTTTGGGTAAAGTTTAATATTCTGTAGGCCTAAGCAATATTGAAAATGTCAGAGAAGCAGATTTTCTTCAGAGGGAAGTGATGTTTATAGATGAGCAACATCTCTTTAACAAAACCAAAAGATTAGGACCTTAGTTGCTTCTCGGCACATACCAAAAGGGGCAGAAACTAAAGAGAAGAAAGATAGAGGACCAAAATCAGTAATATAACTAACAATGTGATGCAGTTCTGTTACTGCAACAGTCTTTTCTGTCCTTCAGCCTCAGCAGCATTTCTGGGTGCAAGTGCTTACACAAGAAAGTTGTTAAACCTGATCCTGAATATTATACGAGTTTTAGGTAGTTTGATTCAACAATGAAAGGATGATTGAAGCAGTGACTGCTGTTTTCATTTTAATGGAGACATTCCCTGTTAGGATTATTGTACGTAGATATACGTAGGTGTTTTCATAATTTGGCTTCAACAAAAATAAGCACTACAGTCACTGTCATATTCATACTTTTAACTGCTGAATATTTATACACACTTATGCATGTATTTGTAAACCTTCAAAGTAAACTATGTATTACATACAAAAAAGCCAGATGAACTGATTATTGTGATAAAGCAAGATGCCCTATTTCTCTTCCTTAGATTTTATATGTTGATGAATTCCATTTTACCCTTCGGAATGTGCTTTCAATACGTAGGGAATGTGAGGTTTTAGTGATGAACATCCTTTTTGTTAGCATTTCCTATAAGTTAAGGGTGACATTGCTGATTTACCATGCTGTGATGAACTTGAAGTCTTGATAGCCACATAAATACGTATATGCCGAACATTCGTATGTTTGTACTCTCATGTGCATGCTCAGTAGAGGTTTTGTATCCTTTTTATTGCATCTTTACTAAGGGAATGCTGGGGTATTGGCTGTCTGAATTCTGTATGAGTCAGACTCATTTTCCGGTTAGGTTAAATAGGTAGAAGTAGTTGGCTGTCATGAATCTTGACCCGTTTGATAATGTGTTTCCAGTAGAGGTAGGTATAAGTAGTATCAAAATGAAGGAATCGAATTGTGTACATGCATTGCCACATCCTTTTATTATCTTCCTGAATCTGTTTATTGAATATTTCTCATTAATTTATGTACGTACAATACGTGAGTCATTCTTGAAAGGAATGAAAGCAAACTCAGACAGTAAAATCAGTTTAGGAAGGTTTTAGGATATGTAACCAAGACCTATGCTGCCTCTTGCCTTTGATGGCTTGATGGATATGTGTTTCAGAGTGATCAATACCGAGACTTACACTATAAGAGCTGGTACAGTTGCAATGATCATTTGTACGAAAGATTAATCTTTGCAGGTTATTGTCATTTATTCCATCTTTTTCTTTCTCTCCATTATTCTATCCATCTGTCTTTTGTATACTGTTGCAGCTAGCAACTCTTAATTCATTTTCTTTTGCATCTTTGCAGTTCTGATTCATTATGCTATTGCTTTTTTTCTTTATCCTCAGCAAATAAAGTTTAATCACCAAAGTGCATACTTTAATGTGTTTAGCTTATTTTTCTCGGAAATTTAGAAGTATGATTATGTAACATTGATGAATATGTAACACTGATATAGTACTGTATTCCAGTATTTAGGTATGATAATAAATTTGTTAATAATCCTTCAATTTTTTGGTAGGATGGGTAAAGAAACAGGTATTCACTGGTTATACCAAAAGCCAAGGTTTTTTTGAAGAATATTGATTGATCAAGGGAATAGAACTGTTATCACAACATAGAACATAGATGTTTGCTATTATGTTTGAGTTTTAATTCGAATTTGAAATTGGGAGTGTTTGTCTTTTGGAAATGGCAGAAAAATGGGTTGTAACTTGTCAATATACATTGGCTACTGTTAGTAGGTTATGTCATACGTATAGAGTTGCATTTAAAAACCAAATTCGTTTCCATGAAAATTGAGATACCTTTCATTGGCGTATTTTATTTATAAGTTGTACCAGACCACTGAGTTAAAATGCTTAATTCTTATGATGTTCCTTTTTCAAGGTAATCATCTCCTTTATCTTCTCCTTTTAGCACTAGATTTACACTTACACATATTGTAAAGTTTTCCCTGATTACAGTTTTTATTTATTAGAAAAATAGGAGTAGTATGAGAGTAGCACTGAAGATTTGTTTTGCTTTTTGTTTTGTTATGAATTTTTTTTTACTTAATTATGATCCCTTCTAAGTTCAACCAAATTTTAAGTACTGACAAGTTATTTTTATATGTACGAATATGGTTTGTTTGTGTCAATAAGACATGCATAAGAGTGATAGACTTAAATTGACAGGCCATTCATATTGTTACATTCATAATCTTTGTGGCTATCATATAGTGGGTCCATTATATAAGTAAAAAGCATACACCTTATTAGTTATAGCATAGTCTTTACTAAAACAGATATTAACTTCATGTTCTTCCACCTCACTGACATTTTCATCTTTATTGTCTTCATTTTTTAGTCTCTTGAGAGTGTCATCCCATCTGTGCAGGTGAGGATTGTATTCCAGTTTCTGTTCCTTAGCACAGCCTTGCAGTAACATCAAAACTGCCCTCTTAAACCACAAATGCATATCAGAGTTCCACTCCACTTCTTGTTAAAGTTCTCTCATCATATTTGACCACCTTTTTAAGGAACACCTTGTTATATGACATGATGGAGGATGCATGAGTCTAGAACCCAGTATTTTAAATGCAATCCATTTTGTAGGTTACGGCCATAATTTAACAGATTGAATCTTGAAATCACGAGAGGTTGTTACTATTCTGTAAATTTCTGTGGAGACTGAAATTCAAATTTTTCCTTGGACCAGTTCCTGTGTGACATTAATCAACAGTTTTTTTTCGTTGATGAGCATGCTGTTTCTATAGTACTCACTACAACAATTCAGTTTTAGCACTCTCACTAAATACATACCTACCCAGTATTTCTATTGAAGTCATTACAAACTTCAGATTCAAACCTGATAGCAATACAGTTCGGGATCCTTAGGTTGTAGAATAAAAGTCCTCTTCAAGGATTAAATCAAATCTAGCTAAATATGCATTATGCAGTATATGTGTAAAATTAATATCCACTCATAGTGGGATTGAACTCAGACGGTAGATACACAGTGATTAGAAAATAGAGAAGGGATAGGAATGATTGGCCTACTACCATCCGTCAGTTGCTCTCATTTCCTCTTCTGTGTTTTTCTAGTGATTCTCCAAGTTTTTTTTGTCCTTGTTTATAGCTTCTAGGTACTTAATTTATGAGTGTATTTAGGTTAGGTTTTTCTTGCCAATTCATACTCACCTACGATATGAGCTTGGCAACCTTTCCATTCATCAGTTATTGTTTTAGGCTGTCCTCTGCATAGACAGTTCTATTTTTTACATTCCATGATTCACAATCTTACCTAAAATTTAGTAGTTCCTAAATGTAGTTCCTTACATATTGGTTCCACAGTGGTGACAGTGGTCCTCCTTATTTCAGTCAACTTAGAATCCAAATTCTTATGTAGACAAATCCTTTGAAGTTTGTCGGTGTCTCCAATATTTTTAAACTATCCAGTTACTGTTTAGGGCTTTTGAGAAACTGTCATTTACTAGCTAAGGTATAAACACAGTATGTATATTGTCATAAGATTCAATCATTTGAGCCAGTCCTATGAAAAGTATGAATTTCAACTCGGTGGTCTAGTTGAATATGATAATAATGGTAATAGTAACTTAGGGAAAAGAGTTCTGTACCATTCCAAGCACTGCATTCGTTCTAGTCATTTCTCTCTAGTTGGGATGAGAAAGCAAGTCCTTTCAGTTTAATTAAGATTCATGTCTTCATAACACACACACACTTCTCTCTCTCTCTCTCTCTCTCTCTCTACCTCTCTCCTCCATCTCTCTCTCTCTCTCTCTCTCTCTCTCTCTCTCTCTCTCACATCATAAAATAGAAGTACTAAAGTCATCATCAAAATCACTGTCAACAAACAAGATATATAATTTCATATATGATGGACATTTTAGCATTTATAAAATTTCTAGTTATACAGTCATGAATTCATCAGTGTCAGTCAAATAATAGTTCGAAAGTGTTGGACCTGTTGCACTTAACATGTTTCATAGAGTAGGTTAAATTAAAGTTTACAAGAACAGTTCAAAACAGAAATTTTAATGATATGAAGAACTTGCATTTTTCTAAAAGATTGTTCAAGGAGAAAATTAGTGGTCTATAGTGATTATCTGAGTATTAAATTATTATTGTATATCCATTATTCTGAAGTCATATTTGGTACTCGTAGGTGGTGTAAGGCTGCATAAAAACAGTTGTGTGATTTTGGGTTTTGCTTTACATATAATTTATTCAGAAATTTATACGTAATGGACTTATATGCAAAAGTAAGTCTTATTTTCAAAGTTAAATGGTTATTTTGTCAAAGTAACAGAGAATTTCAGTATATGTTTGGATAAATCAAGCATTTATATCCAGGGGAAATATTTTATGTTTGAATACATACTGTATTTTTAAAGGGTGGTTTTATTATAATTTAGTGAACAGATGATTTATTTTGACTCGCCAGCAGTTCTGTTTTTTTAGATGTTGATATTGATTGACATCTAAATTGTAAACTTGAATTGTAAAACATTCTTTTGTTCTGCAACCACGAGAAGGAATTTGACCAAAATGTACAATATCTGACACAGACCACCCCCACTACCTTTCTCAATATCATCAGATTATTATATGCTATTTAGTTTTGATAGATAATCCCAAAGAAATAGATATTTGCAGTAGGATAGTTTTCTTCTAAATATTTACAAATTGTTACTGCAGAGGCTCTTGATCCATAGATAAAGAGATGTAGTAATACATCATTAGTGTTTTGATCACTGTCTTGCATAATGTTTATGTAAGAATTCCAGGATTCATTTGCATACCCATTTGAAATCTGAGAAATTTTGGTTATTTTCTAGTCAAGTTTTAAGTTTCTTTATTATGTCTGAAATATATCAAAATATATTCTACGTACACACAATTTCTTATAATACCAAAATTATATAGGCTCATGTGTATGCTGTACATGTTTATATATACTATATATATATATAATATATATATATATATATATATATATATATAAGTGTGTGTGTATATATATATATATATATATATATATATATATATATATATATATATATATATATATATATATATATATATATACAGGCAGTCCCCGGGTTACGATGGTCTCGGCTTACGACGTTACGAGGTTAAGGCGCTTTTCAATTATATTCATCAGAAATTATTTCCAGGGTTACGACGCATGTTCCAGGGTTACGATGCCCACAACACTGATCTGGCAGATGATATATGACACCAAAAATGCAAAATAATCAATATTTAAAGGTTTTTTGATGAAAAATGCAATAAGAATGCAGTTTACATAGTTTTCAATGAACCCAAAGCATTAAAAGTAAGGTTTTCTTAGGATTTTTGACGATGTTCCAGCTTACGACGCGTCTCAAGAACGGAACCCACGTCATAACTCGGGGACTGCCGTATGTATTATATATATATATATATATATATATATATATATATATATATATAATATATATATACATATATATGTATATGTATATGTACAAAGTATATATGAACATGAATATGCTTAGGTGCAACATACTATAGTCATGCGCTGATAGATTATTGTAAAGTGTGTATGAATGATATTTGTATATATCTATACATAGTTGTACATTTTGTATTTTACATATAAACTTAAGGATGTGATGGTGAGAGAGTTGGAGACAGAGATAGAGAGGTAGATAAGGAGAGCAAGAGGGGAAGCACACATCCACATAACTCCTGCATAAGCTCACATGCACGTGCATGTTGGTATTCATGCCTATGTGCACTCATAACTATGCAAATTTACAGCAACATATACTTGCATATACAACTCATGGTACTGTATTGACATTTTTCACACTAAAGATTGGAAATTAATGATAAATGATGGCATAAATAAACTATGTGATTCTACGTTTTCCTTCTTAGAGAAAGAATTGATAATTCAGAAATGTATTAAGTACTAAAACATCGAAAGAAATTTCCAGCTGAAGTTGTGCATAGTGGAAGCTTTAGAACTACTTTGAAGAGCTATCGACATTCACAAGGGAGGAGAAAAGTAATGAAATAGCAAGTCTTAATTTTTGCAGATGAATAAGATTGACATTCTAAATTGTCAATATCAACAGTACTGTATATGTACATACAGTACTAGTTACTTTCATTGTTCCTGCAGTATGAATATACAGATACAAGTGATTAAGAGAACAAGGAAGGATTTTCTGTCATAAATTATGAGGAATTTACAAGCAAAAGTTTTATGATAAGAATATGTACAGTACAGTACTACGTACTGTAACGAATTGCTCAAAAGAGTTTAACAAAGATAAAGCGAAAGAAATTCTTGAAAGCAAAACCAGACCATGTTTACAAAAGTTCTTAGAGCTTTATAAAACAGAGTATCATGAGAAATATTAATACTCTGATGTCACTGAGACTTTGAAATCACAGGATAACATGAAACAGTATTGAACACATGGGAAACAAATTCATCTTTAGGTTTGTTGGTGTAATTATCTATGAAGTCACGTTAAAATCTTAAATGTGATCAGTTAATAACAGTCAGTTTGTTCTTTATAATATTTCTTGTTAGATCCTGCTATTTTGCCAGGACTATCCTACACTGTTAACTTATGAAACAAACAAATGTACATTTTTAAGGCAAACAAATGGTACTTCAGCAATTCCTTTGCGAGGCCTTTGTTTCAGCTTATCATTGTGTGAGTGTTGGTTTGCTGTAATTTAAGCAAAAGTTTTTGTATTTCTGTAATGATCAACCTTATGGTTTGTACTCAAGGAAGAAGTGATAAAAGTGGTAAAAAATTGAAAGTGGATATAACAGTAGATATTTTTCTGATTTTAGGGTACAGTATACAGTATTACATATGTAGTATTTGTAGCAATACTCTTGCCATGTATCTACTGCATATGTAGGATGATAAAAGGATTCAATAGTGTTGATTATCCTGTAAAGTACAGTACTATTTTTCAATATTTAGCACGTATTGGTTCCTGTGTGAAATGAGACAGTTGAAAGTATTTTACATAATTTTTTTCCAAAAGTATTTTTGGAGATTAAAGCTTAATTTGGTTAGCTCATTATGGTTTACTAAGTTTGCCTGTTAAAAAACTGATGTAGAGTATGTCAATATTTCTAAATTATACAAAGATCATATTTCATAAACAAAACTACGATTTAATATAAGAAAACTATTTAAGAAATATTGTGTATGAGATGCTGCAAGTTGCGCTTATCTTGGTTTTACGTACAGTGTTGTCTAATCCATTTACTATTATACTTTGAAGCAAATAGTATGAGCGAAGTTTTGAGTCAGTATTTGGAATGAAGATTCGGACTTGTCATTTTGCATAGTTTAAATATTTTTGTAAGCTTTTTTGTTTTAAATATTTCTGTTTTGTTAATGCATTTGTTTTTGTTGCTAAATTTTTTTCTAAAGCTGTTTTATTCTGTAGTCCAAAATTATACTTCATTTTGGATATTGTAGGTATTTTTTTATGCTGGTATGTTGGCACTGACGATATTTTTTAAATAACCTCATGTTTCTGTATGGCATACTAATGCCTATCATTTCTTGTCCTTACATTTCTCATGTTTGGATCTTTGAAATTTGATTTGTAATAAAGATGAAGCTCATTTTAATTCCTCTGGGTTTAGTAAGATTGTAAGTCTCGTGAGTACATTTTATGTTTGGTTTTCCATGATGTTTCTGTTTTAAGATTTTTTTCTGATATATTTTTGTATAGTTCTTTTGATTTGCATTTTATTTCACTTGAAATTATTTTATTGTTAAGGCTTTTTCACATTTTTCTAGTCCGAGTTATTTTCCTGAAATGAAAAGTAATTATGGCGTCCATGAAATTATTTCGTATCAGGATGTGAACTCCAGTTTCTGGTATCCTATTGGAATCCTCCTCTCTGTGTGAAAGCTTCTTCTAGAATAAAGGCTTCTAGGAAGTCGGTCATCTTTCATATTTGTCATTAGAATGTGTTGGATTTAACTCCCCTCCATTTTGTTGGCAGCTTAGCTCTTCTCATCGAGTGTTTACTTTTCAATGGAATCTTTTTGTCTTCCTGCCCAGCTGTCCATCTTCTTGAACTTTACCACGATCTAGTTTTTGTCTCGCTTTTAAAAGGATCCTTTGGTTAGCCTTCTTGGGATAGAAATGGCTCAGTGGTCTTTTATGATAATGAAGTGCTCATCCTAAAACTAAATTTCTCAGCATCCAGTAGTGATACTTTGAAAGTGGCCTTTAGCAAGTTGGTAGTACCCTTTTCATTTTACTATTCCACTTATATTACTTTTGTCATAAGCATTGACTAGATGAAAATATTGGGCCGCCTGCTCCCTTGGTCTCAATCTCCAAGAAAATTGCAAGCAAGAACATTTCCATACTCTGTCATTTCCATGATATACTTTGTAAAACTATTTCAGAAATGTAAACAAGGTAACAGTGGGAATTTATTAAGAAAGGTAATCTTAAGTGTAACATTAATTTACAGTTGAACGCAATAATTGTTGTTGATCGATATTAGGCAGGATTTATGTAACCAGAAGTGAAACTAAAGAGAAAGAAATATTCTATTCTGTTTTCCTCAGAGTTCTGGATGATTGATGTAGTATTTTCGGCATGGAAAAATTATTTAAAAAAAAAACCAGTAACACTTATTCTTGTGACTTTTTAAGTATGTAAAGGAAGACCTATCGTTTATCACATTTTCAAATCCAGTTGTTATTAAGAATAATTTTTTTTAATATCCTGTGATGTATTCAAGAGGAAAGCATTTAAAGACTGGTATGAGAGATAACAAAAAAACATTGACTATTGTATTACCCAGCTGTTCTTATTCTTCAGTCAAGGCATTGTAATGTGTTGGAAATTATGGTAACTTATGAGGTTTAATATTAAAGCATCATTACTAAAAATTTCTTGACAAAGTTTTTGTGTCTTTTCACAGGAAGTTGTACCCCTCTTTATTGCAATTAAAACCTTTTAGTGAAGTATATCTTATATTTTTGAAAGCAAGAACTTCGTATTATTAACTTATCGAAATGAAAATAATGAGTAAAGTCTTGGCCACTTAGTTTTATTTGAACTTCAGCTGGGGTTGTATTGTATTTGGCAAATGATCCTTTGGTCAGAAATATACAATTCAGGTCCCTCCCTCCCACCCACCTTTTCAGGAAGAGCTGATCTCCTCAACATTCAAAAAGGAGTATCGAGACTTTAGTTTTCCTCTCGGAATCATTATTATTTCAGTTGGTTCTATTAAGTCATATTGTTTTGTTTCCCGTTTGCTTAGTTTGCCATATCCTCCTTTTCATTTTTGTCCTCATTTTGATTAACCTTTTACTTCTCTGTACCTCCACAGAATACGTTTACAGCTTTCTCTCCACTTCAGAGAATCATGAGGCTATTTACTCCTCTACATGTTCCTGAATCACAAAAAAGTGAATTTAAGGTAAATTAACAATGGAAAGCACAAACCTCACTTCGCCTCAGTCACGCAGTCATTCAGTCAGCAATTCTGTCTGTCTGTCTCTCGCTCTCTTTCTCTCCCTCTTTCTTTCCATCTCTCTCTTATTCTCTCTCTCTCTCTCTCTCTCCCCTCTCCTCTCTTGCTTGCTGAATATACTGTCACTATAGGCTCTCATTTACAAAATCATAGACCAGCTTTGCTGAATGAGCCTCTAATACCTAATAACTTGTTATATTTTCCTGTATATACAGTAGATTAACACACCAATGCTCACAGCACATTGTAATTGAAGGCACTAGAGAAGGCTAGTATAGTTAGAGCAAGTACGTTGCTACCCCTTACTTAGTTGACCCCAGAACATCAATTACTCAGCGGCAAACGAAAAGCGGCGAGTATGAAGATTCAGTCAAATTTTTGCAAACCCAGATTTATTCCTCATGAAATGGTTGATTTTCATGTGTCCGTGCAAATTATTTTAAGTTTTTTGCACTCTCGTGGAAGCTAATTTAATCACCTGCAGGAGTATCAGACCATAAAGTTTCATGTAGCTTTCATGATGAACCAATTTGCATTGGACCTGAAGAGTACATACAGTGACTGTCCCTTTTTATGGTCAATGATTATAGTACCAGTGCATTTCTGTTTCACAGCAGATTTTGTTTTATGTTACCTTTTTATTTTGTCATATGATTTTGTATTTTTTGCATCTATGATGGATTTTTCACCAGGTAATTGCGTTAAACATTTTAAAAAGTCGACCGCTATGATTTCAGAAGTTCAACATTTGATTTGAGTTGTTCCTTCTTACTCAGTATGAGGACTAGTATGCATGTCACACTGAAACTACTAGAGTGAAGTCAATCATCTCTCATTTGGAAGATCAATATGGCATAGACTTAAATTTAGTAGACTCTTCTAGCTCTTAAGAACTTAGAAGCCCTAATGTAGAAAGTTAGAACTATTAGACTAGACTTTTATGTGCAAAGTGTAGCCAAGCATAGAAAATTTAGTAGCTTTATAAAAGTTATCTGAAGATGGTTATTGTTCTGTTATTTAGAAACAGTGAGATTCTATCGCTGCAGAATGTTAACATTTGTGACAGCCATAATGTCCCAACGTTCAAGTTCATACTAACAGGCACCAATTTTTTTTTTTAATTTTGAATTATCATTGCATGATCTCTGTCTAGGAGTAGTTCTGCTCATGGATTGTATATTAATATATCTTCATTGAAATGCATTAGGTACATGAAGTGGCATGCAATTAACTGCTTTTGTGCAAATGAATGACAAGCTGAAATAATTTAAAAATGGAAAAACCTCTTGAACAATATTTTTAGGAAAACTGAAGTCTCATGCAAGCGAGCAGTCTGTCTGGATATCCTCCAAACAGAAGTGAGACAGAATTAAATGAGTTTTTGAATCTGAATATATGAGGATATTTTGAAAGGTAAAATCAGCACATGTTCTAATATGGAGGACAATTATGATTACTGTTATCTGTTTCAAAGACAAAATTGTATTTGATGTTCAGTCAGGCAATGGTACAAAGGTGTGACACAGACTTGTAATGCTTTAGTACTATCAACATGTTAGTGATTGTTTTATAATAATCATATTGCAGAGTTTCAGTGATTTCAATCCTTGTTCTGAAGTACCCTATGGTTTAAAGTTTTATTTTTCTAGGAGAATTATATTTGTTACCTCTTGCTGCCTCTTGGAAACCAGTTGTTGCTGTAACAGATTTGAGAGAGAGAGAGAGAGAGAGAGAGAGAGAGAGAGAGAGAGAGAGAGAGAGAGAGAGAGAGAGAGAGAGAGAGAGAGAGAGAGAGAGAGAGAGAGAGAGTTTTCATTATAGAGAATGGATTGGTGGTGTAAGTGGAACTTGGAAAAATTTCAGTGCCAGTGCTCATGATTTTTAAGACCTGGAGTCTTTGAATCATTTCATAGTACGTACGTATGTATAATCTCAGAAGGATTGGCTGTTGACCATCGTTTTTTTCTCAAAGTATAGATTTAAAATTTTCCTCTTTGGAAGGTATACGACATTCAGGTGTACCCTTAAATCTGTAACTAAGCACCAATATTGTCAAATATTACATATGAAATATAAATTTTAATAGTGGTTTATGTTAATCAAGCTAATACTATTTTCATATACGTATGTTTAGTATACTTTAGGAAGGGGAAAATAGTTAGGTGTGATTCATCTTCTTAGTTGTACAATAAGATGCTAGAGTGATTTGTTTATGTTTAAACTCATTGTTCAAACTCATGCTTCATTTGAAATATAATGAAAACTTATAATCATCAAGAAGTGGATCCGTACTTCAGTGTGTCCTGACACAGCGAAGAGTACTTCACCTGGTGTATGTAGTCAAGTAGTAAAGTGTAAACTTTCTAACTACTATGAGAATTTCTTTAAAATGATATATGTATAGTATAGACTTGTATAGCTGGCCAAGTGCATTAGTATAGCCTTTAACATATTAATTTCCTTTCCATTGTAAATGTAAGAAAGTTTTTATATCAGTTGTTCAAATAAAAGTTTTTGACGGATTAACTTCAGACGTCATGTAGGGTATGATGTCATATCATGTCTGGAACTGAAGGGTTGCTGGGTGAGGTTTCCAACAGATGTATTTCATCCAAAGAACTTGTCGAAGAGAAGAAATATATTCAGGCTTTGAATGGACACTTGAAGAGTAAAGAGTTTTTTTTTTTTCTGTGAAATTTCTATAATGGCATAACTTGATATTTTTACAGAGCAATACCTCAGCATTTTCTGCATGCAGTCTTGCATGTCTGGTGTAATAAAAAGGAATGGCTTTGGAACAGATGGATGGTGTTTGTTGTTGATGTAAAATTCTGTATTTCAGTGTGTGTTGAAACAAATGTTTATACGTATATAATCATTGTCAATGATTCATGTCTAAGATCGTGGTGCAGATCACAAGGTAAAGAAAATCAAATGTTTCCTGATGATGATTTTTTTTATTTCAGGTAGCAAATCAACATTATCTTTTCCATGAAATTACTTGCAAAGCATGCTGTGTGATGTCACGTGGCTTGTACTTTCTTATCTATTCTTTCTCCAATGAACAGCACAAGAATGATCTGAGCAGAGCATCCTGAGCGGGGGAAGATTTTTATATTTTTAACGGAGACCATTTTGGCTTATCTTTGCTTTTGGATAGCTGGGCTCCCATCTCATACCTTATAGTTTGTTGAAAGAACTCTAGTAGCGTATTCTTGCTGGTTCATATATGATAGCTTTTATGCCTCTTCATACCTCGTGGCAGAAGAGATAGTTTCATACATATGTCCATTCCTCCTTCATATTCAGTCGTTGATAATAAATTATTGGTTTTCCCTCCCTTCACCTCCAAACGCAGAGCATCATGAGGAATCTGGTTCGTCGGTACGTTACCGTAGAGCAGCGGAAGGCTGAGAATCAGGGTGTCACCGAAGATGATGTCAACGAAATCAAGCAAGACATTTCAGCCTTCCGCTGTGAGCTGGTGGAGATTCTGAAGAATTCAGGAATGAACACATCATCAGCAACAGCCGCAGGTCAAGGTATTCTGCCCCGAGGCAGTAAGTTTCTAGAGTCCTATTTTTCGTCCTCGTGCGACTGAGAGAAAATGAGAGAAAAATGATTGCCTCGGCCTCCATCTGTCACGTGTCACCAAACCAGAGCATTGGAAAAGAAGCAAAAAGTACCTGTGCAGAAGAATCCATGACGTGAATCACTAATTCTCCTATCTATTGCGGTCTTCATATATTCTTAGAATACTCTTATACTTATGTTATGAGTAAATTTAATTTCATACTTTTTTATTGCTACTCATCAGCTTTTCTTTAGCCCATATGATTGCTTTCTGTAAAAAACAGACAAAGCCTAGTGTTGTTATATTTACAGACCGATCTTGGGTGATTTCCAGTTCTGCATTACAGATATACGTAGTTGCATTTTGTTACCTCTTCTGTACTGGCTAGATTTAACAACCATTTTCACTATTTAGCATGCCCATAATGACTACAATATCTGCATATTTCAAATATTTTTGTCATTAGAATTTAATATTGGTATAAATGATTAGTTTTCGTCAGTTTGAAACTGTACCTTTGCATTTGTCATTAAATGAAGTTGAATTCGCTAAACTTGTTTGAGCCTGTTGTTGTTGTGTTCTGTTATTGGTGAAATTATTACCTTAAAAGGTGGGTACACACGTGAGAGCCGAACCTTGTATGTGTAACTGAGTTACGCATATACGGTTACAAGGTGTCAAAATGTTGAGGATGAACCGTAACCACGTTAAGAACGTAACTTCATAGCAATCCACTGCGATCATCAGTCTGTCCAGGTTGTTTACAGACGATGGCCACCATACAAGTATCAGCTGCCCCGTATATTTATACACGTTATTTAACGAAGATGAAGCGAAATAAAAGAAGATGGTGGCAATCAAGGTTATATACTAGAAGGGTAGAATACAGTGGTCGGGAATTACTCGCTGACATGAGATTCCAAGAAGTTTCTGGCCACAATAAAGTCTTTTCTTCATAATAACTAATAAATTGAAGGACCTCTTCCTCACTCCAATCAGCCATGGTAGACATATACGTACTGACTGACCAAAACAAGGGACTCTACTATGGACGGCCTTGTTCATAGTTGGTGTTAACAAGTTCAGCAACCTCTGTTGATACGCGTGTAATACAGGTCCCATCCACACATTGCGTAATGTTCAAAGAGACCTCCCTTTGATTCGGGGCCCAAAAACCGACAATTGCCGGGACGGAGGGCGAACGGAGCCTCGAACCTCGCGGGTTCGGGGTTCGGGTTCAAGGAACCGTCCACACTTGCGTTTTTGTTACAAGAATCGGCTACAATACAAGGTTCGGTTAGCACGTGTGTACCCACCTTAAATGACATGTATTTGAAGGTACTTTTTGGTTAGATAATGCATTGCATGTGTTACAGTATTAATTACATAGTTTAATCTTTGTATTCAAATAAATATTTGCTTTCTTTCAGACATTCAAAGTTGTAATATTTCTGTATTAATGTTCAAAACTTACAGTTGATGCTTCACATTACTTTGTTGGAATGTGTGGGGCATGCTGTCCTTGACATTTTATCAAGAAGAGAAAACCATGTTTTGATAATACGTTTGTTCCAACACATAATACAAACCTGAGGTCCTTTACATATGGAATATACTACTTTCAGTGCAGGTAGACTGGTCGAAAGCTTTCGAACAAGGTGGTTCGGTAGTTAACTGCTTGTCCGATGGTCGGGAGTCCTGCCCGACTGGAGGGTAAACATCCACTTTGCTTTCGGCCACCGACGGAGTATGATGCGTTGTTCGCCGCTCTGCCTGCCATTGTCATATGCATTGTTTACTTTGATTCAAAGTCTTTCAATCACTTTTTCTCAATTACTGTAGTACTTGTGTGTTGAAGTGTGTAAGTACTGAGTATTTCTTTTTGTTTTATTGTTCATTGCTACTTGTGGTGAAATGGAAAGCCATGAGTCGGAGCGACCCCCCGCCCCCCAACCACATGGAGTGTGCGCCCTGGTGTGGAGGGCCGTAAGTGTGGGGCCTTTCGATCCACCATTGAAGTGGATCCCCATGTATTATGTGCTCGGTGCCGAGGGCGTGAATGCTCTCGGTCCGAGCAGTGTGATTTATGTGATTTGTGGTCGGAGGAGCAGTGGGAGCGTTACGAGAGTAAAGTAACCAAGATGTCAGCGGAAAGCTCTCCAGTGTCATCTTTGGTTACGGATACATATTCTTCATTCCTTCCTTCGTGTCAGCTCCCCGCGTATGGCGTTCCGCCTCTTCACTTGATTCATCAAGTGCAGAGGAGGGTGCGCGGCACTCCGACCTCCAGTTGTACTATGGGTCTTCCGTTCGATCAAGTGGGAACTTTCTCCCCCCGGGTTAGCAGGAATCCCCCCTTCTAACCCGACCTTTGCCTCCTCAGGTGTGACTGCCACCGCGGGTGGGGACCTTGAGCAGGTCTGGCACTCGCTTGGACCGGTGACGTCCACGATGACGATGGTGTTGACTCCCGGGTATGCCACTCCTCCCCACAGCTGAGGCCCCACAGCTGAGGAAGAAGGAGGTGGCCTCCTCCCCCCCTAAGAAGGCTCGCTCAGAGCCCTCTAAGGGTCTGCCCCACTTCGGTGTGGCAGTTGGGGCTTCTGCTGGTCTCCTGTTCCCTCGGGAACGGGGCCCGTCTCTCCTTCCGCAAGGAAGTAGAAGACAGGGACCGGAGGGGTATTGGCTACCGCCGGTACCTCTTCTCCTGGTGCCAGAGGCGCTGCCTCTGCACCAGGAACCGTCTTGGCCGCTCGTTCGCGAGCGGTACCGAGTGTACGGTTGCTTACCGGTGACCGTGCAGCCAGCGTCCTGACCGCTGAGCCTGCTCACCGGCAGGACCCAGGCACGGAGCGGAAGACTGGTGGCAGTCACTCAAGTGACTCCTGCCAGACCAGCGTTCGCTCTCGCAGCGATCGCCCGGTTCCCAGGGTTGATGCGACAGTCCCACCGGACTGTCCGCATGCTGAGGCCAGGAAGAGGTCCCCACGGTCACCAGGCCCAGCCTCAGCTGGGCCAGGTATCGTGACGCGTCGTGAGGATGGTGCACGTGCCCACCGCGCCAGCAGACTCTACCGGTCTCCCGACCGTCGCTCCCACTGGGACCGAACGGATTGCTTGACAGGTAGTAGCTCTCCTGACGCTCAGGACCGTTGCTACCGTCCTCGGTCCGGTGATTCTCCCCAGGGAAATCGTGGGAATAGACCTGCAGCTCGATCGCCACCGCGGGTTGGCAATCGCCTGCAACCCTCCCAGCCTACCGGCTCTGCTGGTAAGCAGGGAGGGAGCGTCGGGAGGAGCGAGGCGATCAGGAGTGACTGTGAGGAGTGCGCTTCTCATGGTCCCGCCACGAGGGCCTATGAGCCTGGCACAGTCCTGGGACCGAGCAGATCGTACGCCCAAGTGGTTGGAGGAGACCATGAGGGGTCTGTCGTGGTTCCTCCTGTCGAAGGAGAAGGATCTCGGGAGGAGTTCTCCTTGAATGGACTTGATGGGCCATCTCCCCAGGATGCGGTCACTCCCGAGATCCAGAGGTCGTTTGCAAAGGTCATTGCGCTGATTCGTCAGCACAACGACCTCGGGGAAGGATCGGTGCTCCCTTCTTCCGAGCCTCCATCGAGGCTGGAGTCATTCTGGGGGCCTAAGAAGGAACCCAGGATGACGGTGGGTCTGCCCCGGTCCTTCTTGGCCGACGGTGTCCTTGGCCAGGTGAACTCTCTTGTCTCTGGACAGGAGGGATCGCATAGGTCCGGCAGGTCGACCAAGCTGCTCCCCCCTCTACCACGACAGCGGCGATTCTAAGTGCCATCGGAAGACCTGCTGCTGCCCAAGCAGGTTAACCCGGAGATAGCCAGGCTAACTCCGGGTGTGCCTCTTCAGCACCTGTTGTTGGAGAACCTCTGGTTCACGCAGCAAGAGGCACAGGCCTTGGAAGCGACTGCCATAGCAGCATCCCGGCGTTCGGGATCTCCTACCTCGCCCACCAGACGGCCAACCTCTCTTCCATAGAGAGATGGTGGACGATGCGGTGGAACAGCGGCACACTGAGGACAGTGACCGCTTGGTACACCAGGCAGTCTCAAAGGCTTCTGGGCAGCCTTGAGTCACTGCGGCCAAGCCTCGGAGCTCGGCTAGCTCTTCCTCTTCAGCCAAGACGTCTTCCTCATCGAGGCCGAGAGGAAAGACCCAGCCTTCGACTTCTTCTGTAAGGAATGATCGTCAGCTGGGAAGAAGAAGTTGAAGAAGGGGAAACGCTAGGGACGGCGTTCCCCCTCACCTGCTGCCGGAAGTAGAGGGGGTGCCTGGCGAGCCATTGGGCAACTTGGCAGTGCTACGGAGCCAAGACCTGGATAGTGGATGTCCTTCAGGAGGGATATCTACCACCCTTCGAGTCGTGGCCACCCCTCACCTCCAACCTGGTCCATCTGCAGACATACGTTCCCGGTTTGGCCAGGGACGTGGTGCTTCAGCAAGAAGTAGAAGCCAGGCTGAGCAAGCGAGCTGTGGAGATCGTGCAGGATCAGTCACCGGGCTCCTACAGCCGACTTTTCCTGGTGGAGAAGTCATCGGGGGGCTGGCGCCTGGTGATAGATCTCTCTCCCTTGAACAGATTCGTTCGCCAGACTCGGTTCACGCTGATGTCGGCTTGGGCCTATTCGGTAGGGATACGCCTTTTGAGGTATCTCGACGATTGGCTGGTCCTGGCGAGCTCCCGCTCGCAGATGCTACAGGACAGAGATCGACTCCTCAAATTCTGCCGTGATCTGTGGATTGTGGTGAACTTAGAGAACTCAAGTCTCGAGCCCAAGCAGAGGATGAAGTACCTGGGCATGCTGATCGACTCGGGAGCAGGGCGAGTCTTCCCTGCAGACTCGCGGATCAGCAGGTTCAGGGAGGCAGCAAGACGGTTCCTGTCTCGACAGGAGCAGCCAGCTCAGCAGTGGCAGGTCGTGATCTGTCACCTGTCGTCTCTAGAGAAGCTAGTCCCTCACAGGTGTCTTCACCTGCGGTCTCTTCAGCGGAGGCTAAAGGAGTGTTGGTCACAGGCAAGAGACCCGCCCTTCCTCCCCGTTCCTCTCATGGAGGAGGTGAGGCAGGACCTAGCCTGGTGGCTGGACGACGGAACCTCGTAGGAGGAGTGCCTCTCTCTCTCTCTCTCTCTCTCTCTCTCTCTCTCTCCGGAGATGCTGCTGTTCTCAGACGCATCAACCGAGGGTTGGGTGCACACCTGGAGGAGTTGCTGGTTGCAGGTTCACATCAACGTCCTGGAGCTCAAGGCAACGTTCCTCGTTCTCCAGGAGTTCTGGGAACATGTAATGGGACACTCAGTGGTGTTGATGTGTGACAACACCACCGTAGTGGCATACGTCAACAAACAGGGGGCCTAGTGTCCCTCCCATTGCACCAGTTGACAATGCAGGTGCACGAGTGGGCCGTAGCCCACTCGGTAGAGCTGTCAGCCAGGTACATTCCAGGGAAGAGGAATGTAGTGGCAGACAAGCTCAGCCGCCAGAATCAGGTGATCGGGACCGAATGGTCTCTTCACCCGGACGTGGCGGAAAGGCTCTTCAACCTGTGGGGGTGTCCAATCGTGGATCTGTTCGCCACCTAGCACAACAGGAAACTCGAGATTTTCTTCTCAGCTGTGCCAGACCCATGGGCAGCTGCAGAGGACACTTTTCAACACCCGTGGGACCACCTCCTCGTCTATGCCTTTCCCCCATTCTGTCTGATTCGCAAGGTGATCAGCAGGGCGCTGGTCACCAGCAATCTTCTGATGATTCTGGTGGCACCCAAA
The DNA here is from genome assembly GCF_015104395.2 of Macrobrachium nipponense. Classification (NCBI taxonomy): domain Eukaryota; kingdom Metazoa; phylum Arthropoda; class Malacostraca; order Decapoda; family Palaemonidae; genus Macrobrachium; species Macrobrachium nipponense. The sequence goes on from NC_087220.1 coordinate 62,812,659, forward strand.
TGGCCTCAAGCCGTTTGGTATCCGGACCTGCTGGCTCTTCTCGCCGAGGCACCGCGAAAGATTCCCCCATGGCACCCTGTGCCAACCACACGTGGAACAGTACCACCGAGCGGTTTGGTCCCTGTGTTTTCACGGCTGGCTATTATCCACCATCTCTTGCTAGTGAGTGGCTTTTCTCGCCGAGCAGCAACAGAGATGGCGGGGTACCTCATACAGTCCTCTTCAGCAGGTAGCGGATTTCCTCGTCTTCCTTCGCCGAGAGAAGCTCCTCTCCGTCTCCGCAGTTAAAGGCTACAGAGCCACCCTGGCCCTAGTCCTTAAACTGCGGGGAGTGGACATTTCCACCTCCATGAAGATCTCCCTCCTGATGAGGAGCTTCGAGAGGTCTTGCCCACCCAGGGAACTCAGGCCCCCAGGATGGGATGTGACTCTCATACTTAGGAGTTTGACTCGCAGACCCTTCGAGCCGCTCCGAGAGTCGTCAGACAGGGATCTGACCCTCAAGACCGTCTTTCTGCTGGCCCTGGCATCGGCGAAGAGAGTAGGGGAACTTCGTGGTCTTTCCTTCGATGTTAAACACTCGAGGGGATGGGGATCGGTGACGCTCGATTTCATCCCGGATTTCGTAGCGAAGACTCAGAACCCTTTAGTCCCTGACGACCAGATCAAGTCCTTTACAATCCCCTCCCTGAAGGACTTCACCGACAACGATGCGTATGGGATGCTGCTTTGTCCTGTGAGGGTGCTATGGCGCTACTGAAGAGAACTCGCCACCTCAGGCCTGAGTGTCGACGCCTCTTCGTTAGCACCGGGGTTACCAAGAAAGAGGTGTCCAAGAACACTCTTTCTTTCTGGCTTCGCGAGGTAATCCGGAAGGCTTACTCTTCAGACGGGAGCGACGACATCAGTACCCTTCATCCAAGAGCCCACAAAGTCAGAGGTATTGGTCCAACCCTTGCGTTCCGCAAGAACTTCTCCGTGGCACAGGTGCTGAAGGCAGGGGTTTTGGCCAACCAGACCACCTTTACCTCCTTCTACCTTTGGGATATCGCCCACAGGTCCTTGGACACCTTTTCCTTTGGACCCGTGGTGGCTGCTCAACAAGTTGTGTAGCTGCATGAATGCAAGAGTGAATGAGAGTGTGACTGGCTTCTCTTCCTCCTCTTTTCTCCCCTCCCCCTGTGGGCAGAGGGCGGCGGTCGTCACTGCGCTGGACAGGATGCTCATGCAGGCAAGCTACGCAACTGAGCCCCGTCCTATCCCTTTCATTAGGGATAGTAGCGTTTATCCACCACTCCCCTAACAAGGGGGGAGTGGACACCAACAAGAGACAAACCCAAGACTTTATATTTGACTCTTACATAGGAACTAGTTCTCGCTTGCTATTCATAAGAGGCACGCTTGCCTCCTTCTTATGAATTTGGTCCAGAGGTCCGACCACTGATCCTGATGTGCACACCCCGATCAGTTGGTTGGATGAACACCAGTTTGTTCATAAGACTCAGATTCCACCCACCAATAAGTGAGTCTTCTATATGTAAAGGACCGAGGGTTTGAATTACGTGTCGGAACAAATCACAATTTGTCATAAATTGTATTTTTCTTAACTACACAAACCTGAGGTCCTTTACACATAGTCCCACCTCATGCCACCCCTCACTCTGTTCCTGGGCCTAAAGCAAAGTGGATGTTTACCCTCCAGTCGGGCGGGACTCCCGACCATCGAACAAGCAGTTAACTACCAAACCACCTTGTTCAAAAGCTTACGACCGGTTCCAGCTGCGCTGTAAGTATATTCCATATGTAAAGGACCTCAGGTTTGTATGGTTAGGAAAAATACAATTTACGACAAATTGTGATTTTTATGGTAAACTTTAGAAATCTTTATTGAATCCATTTTTCATTTTGAATAATATCTTTGGAAACAGAATAAAAAAAAGTCTACTATTTATAAAATCTTACACTTATTTTGGAGGATGCAATTTTTTAACAGTAAACTTTGGAAATACTTGTCATTTTTAATATAATACATTTGGCATAAGAATTTTAAAGATATTTTTCAACTCCACTATTTTGCATTTAGTTTAATCATTCTTTTTAAATTCTAACGTGGTCAAAGGTAAGTGCATTAATTAACCCATAAGTATAATCTTGTAACAAAGAAGAACTGCATTTCACGTATGGTTAAAGCATGTTTAATCATTTTTTGCAAATTGTCAAAAGTCATTTATCATGATTAGGTACTTATTAAGAAATTCAGGATCTTTCTTGGATAGTGACCCGCCAAGGTTTTCAGGGGTCATTATCTGGAACTAACTTTTCTTGGGAGTCATTATCTTTATGATATTTACAGTCTTGTGTTTATGTTTTTACTGTAATCCCCAAAGGACTTGTACTAAACACACTGCAAAGGTGAATACATACTGGGTTAAAACCCGTTGGGGTCAGTATGTATCTAGGATGATCCAAAATTTAAGTAGCTGTTTTATAATATAGCAAATTGTTTACTTAGTATGATAATAACCAAGTATTGAATACATTGGTATTTTGTTTGCTAATCATTGCGTATTTATTTGAATGGCATTAATAAAATTTGGTTGGTTGATGCTATCCAACAAAAGGACACAGAATAAGTTTTGCTGATATGAAAATAGTTATGAACCTAGATCACATGGCATTGAGGGAGTGACATTTTATGATAAACAAAATCAGCTTATGAATGACTTTTGAAACCTAAAAAATTTTTAAATTTTGGTTTCAGATATTATCAGTTTTTTAATGTCTGTCAGAATTCTGTGTAAATGGGTTTTTAAGTTATGAAACTACAATCTTTTTGGCATGAAGTCAGTCAGTCTGAGAGAGGGAGGAAGTTAGACCAAGAACAGCAGATTTAATTTCAACAGAGATCTGTTCTGAAAGTTCTTCAAAGCTTCCTCCACAAGGGGATAGTGCCGTCAGTTCACCTGAGATGCTGTGCACTGTACTGTAGGCATTCGTTCTTTGTGGCGTCCCTTCGGCCCTTAGCTGCAACCCCTTTCATTCCTTTTAGTTCACTTCCTTTGATATTCTGTCTTCCGTCTTACTTTCCACCCTCTTCTAACAGTTGTTTCATAGTGGAATGGTGAGGTTTTCCACCTGTTATGCCTTTGTAACCTTACAAACTTTTACTCTCAATTTACCTTTCATTGCTGAATGACCTCATAGGTCCAGGCACTTGGCCATCAGCCTACTTTGCATATTCTATTCGATTCTTTAAAGCATCCTGAAGACAAACTTTCCTGAAATCTTCTGAAAATGTCCAGTCTGACCTGACCCTCTTTATGAAGTTGCTGTTCATATGGAGTATGCTTAGGTGACAAAAAGCAGATCTAGTGATCATGTTTGTTTATGTTCTTCAGTTGTGGAATGACGAGAGTGCTTCACCCATCCTGAGGTACAGTCCCAGATCGATAAGCTACCGCTCTTGACAGTTATATTTCATAGGAAATAAGCTTTTTCTAACAACAAGGATAGACATTTATTAACCTGTGGGCTAAAGAAATAGAGAAATTTATCACGTTTATAGTACCAGACAATGTTTTAAAGCAACTAAATGGATTACTTTTGTGCAAGCTTATTTTTTTATTGTTACCTGGTAGTTAGCCGCTAAGATTTTTACTGTTTTTATATACATTACATTTTCTGCACAGTTACTAATTTCTTCCCTTTTTATGCCTGGTATGCCATACTCTTCTATATGGTAATGAGTCTTGGGCATATGGATATGTATGCATTAAGAGTGTTTCGTTGATTTTTTCTGAAATGAAAGGTATAATGTAGTTTAATTTTTTATGTTTCTTCAGACACTGATTTGCTGCTACAGTTAGACATGCTCATTGTGTTAGTTTTCACACAGAATTTGTTGTTCAAGAATTTTTTGGAGGGAATATCTCAGCTTTTGTTCTCTGTAATTATTATAGCTTACATCTCAAAAGTTTAAGATTGATTGATCAATAAGCTCAAATTGCTTTTAAAGTTACATTAGTTTTAAACTCTAAGATTTTGGCATGTTGGGCATAGTATCAATGGGAAGCTGCCATATGAAGTTATTTTCTTGTGGAAAGTGTATTACATAAATAATAAATCAGATTTTTTCCTCATAAATCGTGACATTTCATCAGACTGTGCCACCATTTTATTCATTATATTACATAGCCTTTTGTGGTTTACAGTTTATGTAGCATTGTCAGATCCTGCTACTCAAAAAGTATTTTGAATAATTGTGATGAAAAGACATAGTATATTTCTGTATCTACTTCTCTTAATATTTTCTATAATTTTGGAAAGAGTTCTTCATGCTGTAATGTTTCCTGCGTATGCAACTTGCATGGCGTCAAGAGAAAGAGAAACAGAAAAGTATCCATGCCATTGCTACTCTGCCCTCAGCAGAGGGAAGCATAAAGCAGGCAGCCCCTTTTTAAATAAAATCTAGGGACTTTTCTACTGCTGAGGTAAGTAGATCTACATTTGTAAGTCAGATGATATTTATTTCAAAACCACGTACTTGGATATCTCCTGGATTCTCCATAATACTCAGTGGGATAACAGGACAAATTGAGTTAAACTTTTATAGTGATTGGGTAACAGGAAACATTTGATAAAAGGTACAGTTAAGACTGGAATAAAGCAGGGTTTCAATAACTAGGCTCCTAAGTGTTTGTTTTTGTTGGTGATATGGGAAATTTTAATAATCATGAACCTTTATACTAGTATACTTTTCTGAGTACTTCAAATTAGTTTGGTAGTGAATGATAAGGTGTCAGAGAGAGTCCAATGAGTTATCATATGAATGTTGTGAGGGATTACAGTTGTCAAGGCGTACATAGAAGTTTGGTGGCTTGGTGACACTTCCTTCATCTTGTGTAAGTTTTCCCGACTTTCTTCCCCTTTTGCCTATCTTTAGAATAGGTGATGGAGATCACAAGAACAAGTGTGCATTAGGCCTAAATTGTGTGATGATATTTTCAATTTAACTGACAGAGAATAATGTATTGTTGTAAGTAAGTAATACCTTAGAAAATAAGTTGGCAAATTGAGTAGTATACATACTACAGTCTTATAGTATTTCTTATTGAGGTTACTATAAGATATCTTGCAATGCATTCTTGTTGATTTTCTCCACAGTTTTAAGGAAAAGAGACAGTCATAGATTTAAAATGTTTACCTGCTTGTCAAAATTTGCTCGAAAAATGTCGTTACCGTCATCATTTGGCAATCTTGATGTACAACACTCATCACAGAACAATAATTTTAATATCTCTAAATACTGCAGTTGAATAAAAGTCTACACAATGTAAATAAAGTTGTTTGGCAGTTACAATTTGTAAGAAAAGGCGGTTAAAACATCCAAAAAACATTTATCAACATCATTTGAAGCATAAGTAAGAAAAGAGTAAAAAGTATTAGAGCTTTTGATATGAAAATGGTAGGGGCATTTTCATGACTTGTTAGCATCTTGGTTGTGAAAGATAAGTCAGAGGTTGTGTGTCGAAAGGGAAGAACTTGTAATATAACTACATGATAAAAAAAATCCTTTCTCATTTCCAGTTGCTTGCATTCACTTCTTTTGACCCATTTAGCATTGCATTCATAAATCAGAGCTATGATTAGTAAGTATAAGGAAGTAAGATAATGAAAATGAAGTGGGTTTAGTTGAAAAAGCCTCGTGAAGAACTCCATGAAGAATGATAGATCCACTTCTTAAAGGACATGCCATTACACAAATTAAAAAAAAAACAAGCCAGAAGAGAGTTTGAAACTTAATGTGTTATATGTTCTCAAGAGATCTGAAGAAACAGGATTGTAAAATAAAAGCAGATTAAATGGTATTAATTTAGCACTCTATGGTTTGGGGAGGGGACAAAGCATGGATTTGAATTGTAAACTAAAAGTCATGGGATTAATAAGCAAGTTCAAATTAAATCTTTAATTGATACTCTATTTTCTCTAAAGAAATTAGATATGACTGTGAGTTTATCCATAAGTGTACGTATAAAGCAAAATGAAAACTTACTATGGGAACTGGGGAGTGCTCTTTATTAGTGCTGAAAAGTGCTACATTTGATCAGTACACGCTTAGAATATTTGGAGAATCAATGGTAAAATGTAACAAACTGGATTCATACATAATGGCCCAACACTACTACAAGTGCCTCAGTGGCATGGTCGGTTTGATCTTGGCCTGCCACCTTGGTGGCAACGAATTTGATCCTCTGGCATTCCATTGAAGGGTCAGAGATGTGTATTTCTAGTGATAGAAGTTAGTTCTTTACGTGGTTCGGAAGTCACGTAAAGCCGTTGGTCCCGTTGCTGAATAACCACTGGCTCCATGCAATTTGAAAACGCCACACAAACAAACAAACGCTACCTACAAGAAAGTTTCCAGTTTTCATTTATACATAGCAGCATATACTATATAATTAGCATGCGTGCTGACAGTGAACTAGTCTTAGCTTATGGTATATTGAAAATGAATGATACAAATAAAGGAAATTCCCAAGCAAAACTGCTGAAACCACAAAAATATAGACGTGGGAGAGCCAAATGTAACTGCCAATATCCTCTAGCTAAAAAGTTTCCGTAAATAATTTGTTTGAAATGTATCACAGTTTACACTTGGAGTACATAATTTAGAGTTAAATACTAATTATAGAATATATAACTAGTAATCTAGTCTTGCAGTGTTTCATTATACATAAAGAATAAATCAGAATTTCTCCAGAGCAACATTTTCATCATTACAAGCCCCTCATTAGAATACCATTTCCTGGTGTACCCATAGTAATTCAGTTGAGTTGTACTGGTTATGTCTGTACATAAGTGAATTAGGCCATACTATTTTGGCTATGATAATAGGCCTCACACTGTTGATTTCTTCTTCAATGAGATCCAGTGCTGAAGTTTTTAAGTCATCATGTCAGATTAATTACAAATTTAATTATTAACTTGAAATACCATATCAAGCATTTATCACCATGATCAGTAGAAAACTCCATTCTATGGTCATCATGGTTATAATCTTTATCATTGGCAGCGTGAATTATCAGTTTAAATCATAAGTGTTTTCTGCTTGGCCTAAAAGTTCATTGATGATTCAAATCCAAGTTAAAAGCACTCACACCCTTGGGCAGCCCCTTTTGTGATACTGACCCTTCCCTTGATAGTTTTATCAATTCATTTTGATGTGATAAAATACCTGCCTGACAGTATTAGTCACCCTTTGTACCAGTAGTCACCATCAGCACTACATATCTCATTCCTTTCTCCCTATTCAATATGTATTCTCCAATTGTTTTCCTGTTTGGTGTGGAGTAGGATCAATTAAATTGAGTCATTTTACGAATAGATTTATTTCACTTGGTTTACTTACTTGCAAGCTGACCAAGGGAAATGTAATTATTCAGTGTACATCAGCATTCATTATTTGTATCGTTGTGTTTTGAAAATAATTCATTTCATCATGCTTTGAAAGATTGGAAGACTTTACAGAAATTCTCAATTTGCTTGGCTATTGAAGCAGACAAGTTTATAGTATCTGTATTTTCAGAAGAACAAAAGAGATAAAGAATTAGCACAATATAAGCTATTCATTAAGTACGTAGTACAAATAAACTTACAAAATTTTGATCCCAAACACACTGAGATGCAGTCATCATTTTCCTTTTGCTAAATGATCCTATTCTTTCTTGAATTATGTTGTCAAACGTGTTTTGATCCATTACAGTAATATCTAAGGATCTCGGACCTGAATGGTATTTGTCTAACCTTGTCTTTGGACCATATCACCTCAGGTACTGGAGGAAAGAAGAACCGGCAGAAGGAGAGGCGGCTCATGAAAGGGTTCAACCTTGGGGTCAACTCCCTGGCACCTCACTTCACCGCAACTGTCCTTCCTGCCACAACAGAGGTAAGGATGATGAGCAGATGGCAACGATAAAATTAGGCTCTCTAAAGATGAAAGAAGGTTTATGACATAGTGATCTTTTATGTTATAAAAAGGTTCAAAAGCATCAGCTAAAGATAATAGAGAAATATTTTTACTATTGATTATTATCAATATAGTATAGCTCCCCTGTTAACAACTACTAAATCATTCCAAACACAATTTCCTTTCAGAATAACCACCTCACATATTAAGATTGTAAGTAATTCTGAATTTCCCAATCTAAAATCAACTTGGTTCCCATATTCAGTGTTTTCTCTCTTCCCATCAAAAACGTCGATATACTTCCCCAAGCATATATATATATACATATATATATTTATAAATAAATATATTCACTGTTGGTCCCCCAATTTGCAGCTATGGTGCTGAAATGTTTGTGTAAAGTGTCCACTGTCTTCAGTTTGGGCAGGTGGGCCTTAATATTGTTGTCCTGTTACACTCAAGTAGTTGATATTGATTTGCTGCTGCTGCTGCTGTTACCTTGCCACTTGTACTTTTCCCTGTCTCCCACTCCATAACCACCACCCTTCTGCAGCAGACATCTAACCTCCCAATGTCTCTTCAGTCTCTTCCCAGAAAAAATTATACTGACAATTTTTTATTCCCTTATTGTGAAATAAACATAAGTGATGAAAATAATCATGTTTACTCTCTTTGACAGAGCAAAATTTGGTCATGAGAAATTCATATGTAACAAAAAGAAATGGGAGAGTTCTCCCTCCACCCCAGCAGTGATGGTTGCATGATGGCTTACAGATAAATATCCCTTTTCGTGGTCTCTACAGGTTGCCGAGGCTGCCGCAGTAAAGAGGTCACCTCAAAACAAACTAGCACGTTTGGCCAGGCTGGCAGAAGCAAGACTTGGACGACCTACCAACAAGAAGCGTTGGGGTACACTCGTCGAGGCAGCAAAGACTGCCAATGTAAAAAAGTTATTATCCAGGTCTCATTCAGATGAATCCCTTTCCTCTGACCCTGGCAATGAAATCACTGGGGATTCAGAGGATGCCCACGGTGGGTGTGGTACCCCAACTCCCTTACAGAATCTTCCTCCCAGTATTCTTAGAAACCCCGACGGTTCATCTGAAGGAAGCCGAAGGGAACGTGGTAACTTGGAGGTCAGTGGGACAATGCATTTAGATGCAGCAGCCCTGGTCAGCCAACAGGATCCAGTCAAAAGACCTCCCAAGAATTCTGTTAGCTTTGACCAGTCTGCAGTTGGAGGTGTCAGCAGCAGTAGTCCTTCTCACTCATCTGCTGAAACTGAACCTCCACCTCCATATTCCCCTTGGCCGCGTCCTCCAGCGTCCACCACGGCCACCACTGTTACAGAACCTACTACGACGACTGCTACATCGCCATCGTCGGGGGGAAGTGGGTCTTTACCTCCAATGGCAATTAGTGAGTCTTCAGAGCCTTTGGTGGACAGTGGAAGGCCAGCAAATGGTTTAGTTCAAGCACCTTGTCTGCCTGGCATCCAGCCAGTCAACCGACATATGACTGCTGGTTGGCTTTGATTGTTACTACTTAACACATACCATCGCCTTCGTATAAAAGCAAGTCTCTTGACATATTTTTTTTTTAATGTAATGAAGTCTCCATAGTTATTTTTTATAGTAACATTAGCTGTACTTTCTTATTGTTTTACAAGTAGTAATCAGTACTAGTAAAATTATAGCAGTATCTTCTTGAATGACTGGCCAGAGCAGATGTTGGTATTTGAATGTATGATTAGTTCTGATAGGCAAGCTGTGTTTATGTTATCCTGTAACCTAAAGCTCAAGTTACAATCAATTTTCACTATCATATTGTGATTGGGTTTAAATTAAGCTTGATAAATTATTTGCCAAATATGAGTAATTAAGGAAATAATGCAGTTTTTGCAGGGTACATAAGATAGCATATTTCATTTGCTGGTCATGAGCTCAAGTGGGAAATAACTACATTATATAACCTATGTTTTCATGTTCCTGGAAAATTGTCATAACTTTTAATAGATTGGAATGATATTTTTAGAATAAAAATATTTTGAAAACATGAACAGTCAGATATATATATCTCCCTCTCCTACGATAATTTCAATATTGCAAAAGTGTATATTAAATAAAGATAATGAAGATGTCACTGACATGGAATTAAACAACCAAAAACAAAATAGGTGCACTACATGCTTCTTTACATGCTGATCATGTAATTTGCTTCTTCAGTGTGTGATTTCTGGACGAGATTACTAATCTTTACACAGAACTGGCAGTGCATTTCACGGATGTTAGTTACCATCATATCAGTAACTGCAATACTGAGAAATTAACTTTAGTGGTGTAGTATATAGCAAGAAGCATTGCCTTATCCACCGTACATTGTTGTACAAGCACAGCATAGTTATTTGGAACTATGACACTTATTCATTTTACTTTTAATCAGACATGCATGAATCTTTACATTCTGGATACTGGTATTCAGGAAGATATTGTATGTGGAGACTGTTATACTAGTTCCTATTTATTTCGATGATAGAGTAGCAGTATATTTGTTAGCACCTGTATACAGGCTCATTTTACATAAGGTGCATGAAATCTCTTGACAAGTGCTGACCAAGAACTGAAGTTTCACTTGAGTAAAATTAGAAGTTTCTCTCTCTCTCTCTCTCTCTCTCTCTCTCTCTCTCTCTCTCTCTCTCTCTCTCTCTCTCTCTCTCTCTCTCTCATTCTGTTTTTCTCTATATGTGTTTTTTCTATCCCCTTCTTTGCCTGTCTCTCTTCTGTCCTGACATAAATTTCCTTTTGGAGGTCTCTCTCTCATATCCTGAGAGAAACTAAATTAAATACCCTCATAATGTGCTAATGATTCAGTACTACTACCTGGTATTTTTGGGATTACTGTAATCACCTTAATTTCACCTTTTATAGAACTAAAATGTCCCTTGGGTTGTTAAATTTGTTTTTCATGTTTACTTTGATTTCTTTACAGTATTACTATCAACAGTATGAGGAAGATGTTTCTTGATATCTTCCTTTGAATATTACTGCTATGCTTCATGTAGTACAGTGTACAGCATATTCGCCATTGACATTTTTACATTTGATTTTCCTTCCACAGGGTTAGACACAAAATGAGTTTTCACATTAAGTTTCCTGTCTTGTATATGTACTCTTCTTTAGCTCCCATTTGGCATAGATCAACTTCTGTGTCAGTTTCCAAGATTCCTGGCCATCTCATTGGTCTTCTTCATCATGGTACTTCACGTACTCATTGTAGAGATCATTTTTTTGGCTCAGTCTACATACCTGCTGTTCAGATATAAGCCTGATTTGATAGCTTGTTGACCTGTTGTAATAAATTAGTAAAACATGACACCTGAGTCACATTTCTTGAATTTCATTTGACTTACTGATGGTAGCTACTCTCAAGTGAGAGGTGAAGATTAGAGCTAGGTTAAGTTAAGTAGCTCAACCAGGTAGAAAGAAACTAAAGGAGATTGATAAATATGAAATCAGTCAGGTCACCTCAATCTCATTCTTTATAATCTAAAGAGAGGAAAGGGAGATGTAAATTTTGAGGAGTTATTATATACTAGTATTATATATCTTGCTTGATGGTGTTTGTTGCATTAAGGGGTTCAGGAATTAAATGTATTTCCTCTTACTAAAACTCTGAAGTTTCAATAGCACCTTTCATCATACAGTTTTATGTTCGGTGGGTTTTTATGTGTAATAATTATCAACACTTAGATTTTTACGTTGTTTGTAAAAATAGATTGATTCAATCAGCTTTCATTACGGATGTAATATGTGAAACCTTATTACAAAGCAGTATTTGTTAATGGTACTTTCTGCTGGTCAGGTGTTAGTCTTGTGTTATGTAGATATATATTTGATTACTCCTTGAAAGTCACAATATTTTATGATTTTCATTTAGTGCTATTATATAAGATGAATAATGTTCTGTTTCATTTTTTGTTATATTAATCATTTTTTTCTATTTGCAGATTCAAGTTTTTAATGCACCAACTCGACTCTTCATCAGTTTCATCTGTATATGGATTCAAATATCACCTCTGCACCCATAATATTAGTGGTCTGGCATGTGACTATGACCCTTGAAGGCTAGCTCAGTAGAGTCTGTGTTTTTCCACACTATTTGTAATATTGAGATACACGTAAATAGGAAAATGGACCCTGTGCTGACTCGGCTTAAGGATCACAGTTCCATTTCCGATCCCTGTATTTTCTCATCCAGTTTGTAAATAAGAGAGTGCTAAGGGAAGTAATGGACGCATTCCCACTTGTTTGTAAAATAATGAGATTTTTAAAAAAAAGAAGATTTGACCAAAAAAGGTACATTTCTATACTGTTGTGATAGAAACCCAATATTAATATTGTCTATCCCTCCCTCATTGTAATTTGAGTCTTAGGATACCATTTTTAGGAAGAAAGAGTGGTTTTATATACACAATACTTATTAATAAAAAAAAAAAAAAAATTTTATTTTAAAAAAATATAAAATATATATATATATCTATATATATATATATATATTATATATATATATATATATATAGACATATAGTATATATATATAATATATAGCATACATAAATGAAGTTGTTGTTGACCCTGAACATTTTAATCGTTTTGTGAAGGAGACCATTTTCTTGTTTGGGATACTTTGTAGGTTTCTGAAATCCTGACTTTGATCATGGTTCCTGAGGTTACTAAAGTTGACCTAAAGCACGCATTGGTTTTTGACCCCAGTGCTTTACAATAAGTGACAGTTATCTAAACAAGTGCTTGCAGGAGCTGAATGACCCAGTCAGCCCTGAATTCTACAAAACTGCTCAAGATCGCACACATATACTCTTAAGTGGCATATAAGTATGTACAGTGAGCCTCATCTCAGTTAAGTGCTTATGAGACCTTTGTCGTTCTTTGAAGTTATTTGATGGTAATACTAAATGTATCGAGAAATACGGATTATCCGTAAACACGGGTTGAACTTTAGAAAGAAAATTACATTTTGATGCTTTTATATAGAACTTAGCTTCAGTTTCATACATAGTAGGTGAGTGGGAAAAGTGCACAAAATATGCTTTGGCTTCTAATATTCACCATTTTCTGTATCCTGGTCCTTAAGTGCAGTTGGTGCTAAATACTCTCTGTAAGTTGTTCGTCGCCAAAAGAAGTAAATGAAGGTATTTTGACTTCATTTGTTTTAGTGCTGGTAGTGGAAATTAGAAACTGTTACAGTCTACATTCATTTGACTGATTGCATTGTTTTTTGTCATGACATAGTACTACATCATGAAAGACATTTCATATGGAATTACAAGTTAAAGTGTTTTTTGTATAGTTTGTGTAATGTTGATGAGTTGTTTTATCATTTGATGTTATACTTAAGACTTGTTGTAAGATAACATCACTGTCTTTTGGGGCATGATACTCATTCTTATCAGCCAAAGCAGGTTTAAATTTATATATAGTTACCATATATGTGTGTGTGTACAGTAAATACACAATGCAGTATACCTATGTTTATCTATATATATGTAAAAATCTGCTGTTTTGTATCAATTCATTTTTCAGTCATTCATTTCTTATGAAGAGGGCTTCGAACATCCCTATTGGGGAGACAGGGGAGTCCCTCGCCCTCTTCGGAGAGCATGAGTTGGTTTGATAAGTCAGAGAAGAATCATTCTCGTACATCTGTCACATCAGTATTATAGTTATGGATTATCACAAGACTTCCATCTGTTGTATTATCTTTCACATATTGTAAGATTCCTTAATCCATTTTTATGTGATGAGGAGTCCATATTGGGAAGGACATTCAAATGTATATTCAGGTTTTGTATAATGGAAAAAAAATTGTTTCCTATGACTTGTTTCAAGACATTTTCAGTTGCAACACTGTATTAGTAGGAGAATGTCTGGATGATTTTTTCCAAGTCACATGGAAAGGTATATTGGAGATTTCATTAAAATAAACCTGGGATCTTTTTAGTATAGATGCACACAACTGAAGAAAAACTATACTAGTTTGTTTATAGTATCATACTGTAACTTATATGTATGCCTTCCAATTTTGTGGAATGGAAAGAAATGACATTACTTAGGAAGAACTGAAGGAAAAGTTGTAGATTTCTTCCATTATGTGTAAGGGAGAGGGAGTCATTCATGTAGAAATAGTCAGTGATGCCTGATTCCAGGGCATATTTTATAAAGAAAGTAACCTTTCATGAAAGGAATGATTTGATTATGCCAAATTATTGCCACAATTATTTGCCAAATAAATTGTCATGGAAAATTGATAGTACTGTATTCTTATAAATTTTAGAATGCAAAGGTCCCAATTCAACTTCCATAGTATTCTAGTTTTTCCAGACTTAATTAAGTCGATACAAACTATTATATTGTAGGATCCTATTGCTGAACTTTATACAAACAGATGAAAAATAATAAAATAGCCTTATTATTGTTAAAATGGTTCAAATTCCTCTGGTCCTTCTACTGAACTCTGGTCTTCATCGACAGCGTGTAAATAATGCATGAGCTGTGTTGTAAATATTGGTTTTCATATCTCTTTTAGCAACGAACACTTTGTAATGTATTGAGGCAGAACCTAGTTTCAATCCTTCTATAGTATTAATAATGTCATTTCTGTTGCTTATATCCAGATATATATATAATGCATATATATATACATGAAATAAATACATATTGCCTTTTTTGTACCCAAGTATTGGTCTGGATAGGGTTATCATTTATCAGTAAATGAAAATAAAGGTGGATAATTCATGTTATATTCAATGTGCGGATGAGACAGTTAAAAAAGGCAGTTAAACACATTTCAGACAAATATGCCTTTGGACTTTTAGGATTTTACCATTTTTTCCTCCAGATTTTGTTGTGGTTTTTGTTATGGTAGGTTGAAGCACATTTAGTCTTCTTTTTTTTCATGATTTGTTTGAGTTACATTTCAAACGTTTGTTGAATATTGGTCCACTGACAAAAACTGTTTATATTAGTGATATGCATAAAGCAGCTTGAGTTAGTTAT
Organism: Macrobrachium nipponense; assembly: GCF_015104395.2. Lineage (NCBI taxonomy): Eukaryota > Metazoa > Arthropoda > Malacostraca > Decapoda > Palaemonidae > Macrobrachium > Macrobrachium nipponense. The sequence goes on from NC_087220.1 coordinate 62,827,698, forward strand.
CTCTGTTCTTTGTACAGTACTGTAATATGTATCAAACAATTGCATTTCATGCAAGTAACAGCTATGAGAAACTGGACCTGAAGCAACAGGTTGATGGAACCATTTCTATATTCTACTGTACAAATCTTTTCTGAATGAGAAGACAAATCACTGAGTAGAGTGGAATGAATAATGGAAAATAGCTCCAGCGATGCTGTTTTTTTCTCTTTTGAAATTTATCAAAGAATGTACAAATATAGAGTAAATCATTATAATATAGTTCCATACAAGTTCTATTGAAGATAAACTTATTGGTCAGGATACATTAACTATATAAATAAAAGACAGCTTTCTAGAATTTGTCATCTATGATTTGGGTAATTTAGGTGTACAGTATCTCCTGAGTTGCAACTGATTTACAGTATGTATTCATCTCCATTGCTGTAGATTTTCCTTACCATTAGTTGTGAGCATCCTTTTTATTGACCTTCAAAATCTTGAAAATTCATATTTATCCGTAGATATAGACTCATCTTTTACGTCATCTAATTTTACACTGGATAATCTATGAGTGGCTTTATAATGTAACTTATTTTATTCTTGAAAGTATTTTGTAGAAACTTAAGTAATTTAAAATAAATTATGTCAGTTCTGTGCATAACTTTGCACATTTTGTAAGATTATGTACTAATACCCTGCATTCATGTCTCATTTATTATCTTTTCCTATTTAAGGTTTAACTGCAGACTCAGTCTAAACCAAGATATCCAACAGAAGTCTTTATGAAAAGTTGGAATTTTCACATATCTCTGAAATAAATAGATGCTCAAATCATTCCACCCATGGTTTCCAACTTATGGTGCTGGCACCACAGCTTATTTGGTGATTCAAGGTCAGAAAGACATATTTTCCCAGTTTCCTGCTTACTTGCAGATGAAGAAATGCAATACAGATAGATAGTTATCATGAGGTGAATTTTCAACTAAGTTAATGACCAATCTTTATTTTTATCCCAAATTTTTCCTTCTTTTAATCTTTTAGCCCTTATTTTGAGTGCTTCTTGCGTTATTTATCTTTAAAAAATCATGTAATCTAGTCATTTTGGTAACCGCGTTGTATGATTTTTATTTATAATTCAGTTCATGTCCAGGGAATCTTGCTATCTGTGGAGTAAACATACATTTAGTCCAAGGACAGCATTGTGTTTACTGTGTATGTATATCTGTGGATATTTATGAGTGTGCATGGGGGTGTGTGTGTGGACGAGTGGATGTTTGTGATAATGAAACGTGTTTTTGTTGGAGTTTTATGGATTATTGTTGCTATAGATTACCAGTAGATTGTATACGACCAGACACGGACAAATTAATAAATGGAAGGACAGGAAAGAGACATGTATCAATACCCTACATAATTTATGCCACCCTGCTAGTAGTCATCAAGAAATTAAGTGACTATCATTCAACAAAAGTCCTGTTTTAAAACAGATTTCGCCTATACTGTGCAATTTTAAACATGGAAATACTGTAGCATTTTTCAAGGTTGGCATTTGTATAAGAAGACTAATTCTTTTTTCTTTTTTTTTCTTTTCTTTGTTTAGGCCATCTGTCCCCTTTTGATTGGGGAATGCCAGTTTATCATAAAAAAAAAAACAGTAAATGAGTCCATAATTAATCCAAAGTTGCTGGATGGATGCAGTAGTCCATCTTTGACCAAATGCCTTAAGACCTCTAAATGGGAAGTTAATCCTGGACTGTTAAAGAAGTTTGTATAAAAAATCCACTGTATCAAGACTGGAGGAACTTTCAAAGTTACTAGGAAAGCTTTTGTAGCTGTAATCTGAAGGAGATCTCATCATAAAATGATAATCTTGTGTTGGAGTTCCTAAAGCATTATGGAAAGTGTACCTGAAACAAGTACTAATCTACATTTCAAATATTGCCCAGGCAGGATCCCACATGAGCTAAGAAGTAGGAATACTGCCTGTAAAAATAAGCATAAAGGAGGTTATCGCCACTACTGGATTGAATTATCATAGCCTCTCCCTTCTATTGCAAGTAATAGGGTGCCTAAATGCCAAAAGTTAAGGGGCTTTGTAGAAAAAAGGTTACAACTACGGAAGAATTGAGGAAAATGAAGATAAACTCATTGGTAAAGATTGCAAGTCATAGAACATGCAAAGCTGCAACTAGTTAACAGATCAATTGCTGGAAAGAGAATGTAAGAGTGTATCACATTAGCTGAGATGGGAAAGACGATTGCAAAAGGGACACCTTTGCTTTATCAAGGTTTATTATGGTTACCTGAAATATAAAACATGAATATCCAATATGAGGACACAGTCATAGAAATAGTACCCAGTTTTGATCTGTGAGTGGTAATACATTTTTACAACAAAATGAATACATATGATAATCACTCATCTTGAATTGGAAGTTTAATGATTTTAGATTGCAAGACCCTTTTATGAGGTGCAGGTTTTAGGAACTGAAGGTGCAAACAAAGTATTGCACAATATATATTGACAAACAATGATAACTGCTGAAGCTATAGAAGAGTTTTGGTATTTGTAAGATGACCTAGTTGTGAACATTTGTAAGATGAGAATCATAAGATAGACAGTGGCCAGAAAAGTAGATTATTGGATTAAAGTAGAAACAAAGGAAGAATATCCCATTTTAATCTATTAAACAAGTTTTCGAGGACCAAAGCATATGTGAAACTGTATGAGGAGCAAGGAAGTCATTGTGAGCATTGGAGACATTCAAGGACAAGACGTGTTGAAGTGTCTTGGTCTTATAGAGGAAGTGAAAGCAGATTTATTTAGAGAGGTGGATGAATGTTGGTATTTAAGAGCTAAATAGACCCATATGGGAGAGGTGAATTTATAGACCATAAGGTAGAAAGTAACAGTAAGACTCAAACACTTAATGGCAATATATTGTATTAGTACAGTATTTTTGTTGCGGAATATCCTAGACAACTGTTAGGAAACCATTCATGACTAGTACTTGAATGCTGATTCAAATACCAGAGGGAAACCTACACTGATAATGGGTTAAGTCGTTGCTCTCTGCTAAAACAGAGCAGTACAGCGTTTAGTGAAAATTAGTAAAGCCCTGTATATTATTATGAAGAACAGAAAATCTTTTTTTATTTGTATATTTATTTATTTATTTTTTGCCTTAAAAATAAGGGGAAGGCCAGCCATATGTTCAGAGCAAATAAGCTTACATTCGATATATATATATCGCCAAAGTAAAATAAATTTAGTTTACTTTGTACCCCGAAGAAGTGTATGCAATACACGAAAGCACTTGGTACCTGGTCTTTAACTTTTCACCTTTCATGTGGGGCTATTTACAAATATCATAGTTTGGTCACGTTCTGCTTTGGTTTGACTTATTGCTGATATATATATATATATATATATATATATATATATATATATATTATATATATATATATATTAGGGCTTGTGCCTTGTATGATAAGGCGCCCTATGAGGTAATGTTAGACTAGCGATAATCTATACGCTAAGTCGGTTGGTATTGCACTTCCATCTTCAATGGAGTGTCTGGGGTTTTGTAGATCACTTACGAAGTCGGTATTATCTTACGACGATGTGTTAAAATCATGGTTCGGTGAGTTCTTGTAGAAAACACAAGGTATAAAATAGTATAATCTTCTGAAGTTTTACATGATGAAGATCAGGGATGATCGTACAAAGTCTTCTATGACGATAGCTTGATCGCTTCTGCCAATGATGATGGCTAATCCTATTCCTCTACATGATAAAGCTTAGGTAAAGAGGTACAGGTCTTCTAATGACGATAGATAACTCTCTTCTGCCTGTCTACCATCTCTGTTACAAGTTATGAAGGAACAGACAGTAGTTCGAACATATGAACATACTATCAGATGACATAGTTACATACGAACACACAATCGAATGAGACACGCTACAGATCAGTAGGCCGTTTGAATAATAGGTCGGGGTAGTTGTCTCAAGCAGGGAGCTAGACTAATGTTTATAAACAATTGAATGACTACAGGTACGGCATGTTATCTTAGCTTACATACTTATTGTATACGTCATCTTTAGCGTCTCTAGTCTGATCACATTCCTGCAAGCAATCTGGTTGACCTCTTTAGTTTTAGATATATATGGACTAACATTCCATATTTTTAGTTATGTAAACACTTACATTAGCTCCGGTCAGCTACCAAAAACCAGCTACTGAATATTACTCAAACTTGACTTGCATCTGACTTATAGGAGTGTGATACAGACACTATGTGATATATATATATATATAAAAGTAAATAAAAATTCATTGTGTACATGAATTGATTCAAGTAATAAAATATAAAACAATGATATTGGTAAATAATAGTGTCACATGATATATATAATGATACAGTTTTTCACTTCATCTCTTTAAGATACTTATGCTACAGAAAATACTAATGTACTCTGATAATTGCAATAGAATGAAGATTAACATGATAAAAATCATATTTTAACTGATAAAAAATATCATATATGAATTGATAAAATTATTAATGTTTATGCTGATTGATTCGTTGATTTTTCTGATTCATTAATCAATATACTAACTCATATATAACTGCAGATATTGGGAAGATAAAAGGTAACAGATTGATTATAGGCTACCTGATTTGTTTATACATTGGTATATGGATTCATAAAATTATGATTAATATATGTGCACTTTAATAGATTCCTACTGCTACACGCAAGATATATTTAGATTCTGTATTTATGATCTTTATATAAGAGATTCCTATTGCGTACACGCAAAGATATATTTCGACTCTGTTATTATGATCAATTATATTATATAACATGATACTTTATATATAGGATACATGACCGAGGTTATACTACTTCACTTTTAACTAGCTTTCGAACACTTTTTCGTCCATTACACAGTTCCAGACAACCACCTATAGCCAATTGAAACGGCCTTTTTCAATGGTTTAAACAAGGGGAAAATTTGCCTGGGCGGGTCCAACGTTCTATTTGCGCTCATACTTATTCTCTGCATCCTAAGCTATACGATTCCGTTCGCGATGAATAGATCATCCCAGCACGAGTCCTTCGCCAGCAAAGTAGAGTGGAATATCCTTCGGGTCGTAGTTGTCGGAAGTATGCCCATTCGTAGTCGATTTCCACAGCCACCGGAGCATTCCGCATTAAAACGAGATTAACGACGAGATACGGTGTCGGTCGAAGAAGTCCATGAAATTCCTTCACATTGTAGGCGGTTGTTACTTGACTGTAGTCATCCGCAGCGACGAACGATTTTTTGAAGTTGCTATGTGAAACTCTCGTACTGCAGGATACTGTAACAGGTTCCATTAATCAGCCTGCAAGTGAAATTATACTTGTCACAAGGGCAAAGTAAATTCAGACGACATCCAAATACAGGGTGGGGAGGGGAGAGAGCCATTTAGACCAGACGTAACCCACATGAATTCGCTGATATTTCGGAATTCAAAGAGTCCGCTGTACAAACTTTTTTATACCATGGCATTAACAATGAGTGACCTATCCAGTCTATGATTATATAAATAGAATAATCATTACGAATCTCAAAGAAATTCGATATTACTGGTAGTAAGTTACTAGACAAAGAAGTGGAAAATGGAGCTATTTGTAAGATTGCCAGGCAACATAAGAGTCAAAGAGAAGATTAATCATGATTCTATGTGCCCTAACAAAAGTTTCATATTCAATTTTCTCGTGCGCATCCTCTGAGGTTAACTTTTAAAAACATTATTAATAGGTAGGAGATGCAACGAAAAAAAAAACCCACTATGTAACTAATTTCTATGTAAACTTTGGGTTTTACCAAGAAATGTGACATTTTCCCATGAATGTGATTTACTTGAATTGTAATAGGCTAATGTTGCAAGTAATATTTCTTATCCACAACTTGAATAATTCTAAATGTCCGTTTTTACCCATGTCATAAGCTGAATTAATGACTCTAATTAAATTAATTCATTTTGTTGTTATAGAAATTCTATTTGCTTATATTGTTCATTAATTTTAAAATGATTACAAGTCCTTAACTAATTGCATTACACACACGGATAAGAATATGTTATGTGGCCTGTCATGTGACCTATGAACCACATGTGAAGTTCATGAAACTAAGCATTCCTTTCTCCAGTCAATCTGCTGTTGCAAGCAGAGACGACACACAGATGAAGCCTGTGTAAGCAGATTATTGAGGTTAAAAGGAACAAATGCTGATACGGCAATGATGACGTCGTCACTTGGCAGGAGATTGCTCCTCCAGCCAGCTAAGAGTTACGTTACTTGCTGTAAGAGATACGACTTTAGTATTTTCAAATGATATTTTAGTGTTTTAATTCTCCACCCGCAGGAGAAGAATGTCTGAAAAAAAAAACAGTACCAAAATTGAACAATATATTAGTTTCATGTTGGAAAAATCTGCATAATTGTAATTATGTTAATTAAATATTCCTTATTCAAACTATATGAAAAAGGTTTCCATACAAATTCTATATATATTATTAGCCCTGTATAAGATTCATATAGGATTATTTCATAGATAACATTTTCACTTCTAGACTTCCTGACTTTAAAATCTCTTTTATTTATTTTATTTATTTATTTATTATTAGTTATTTATTTATTTATTTATTTTATTTAATTTTTTTTTTCATTGACTACGAATATAAATCACCGGGACAGACAATATGTCAGTAGGTTTTGATATGTGTTTGAACTTTTAGCTTATTTGTCATTACTAAAGCGTTAAGTTAGAGTTCAAATCTTTACGCATATATATTTGGATATTTAATGGTTACGTTTTGCTTATGATATTATCGTGATTCCTTTTTTATTATAATTTGTAACCCTTCCGACTTCTTACGGAGTGTATTATATTGACTCCACTTGTATCCATATTTATTTTATTTTTTTATTTATTTTATTTATTTTATATTTTTTGATATATCTTTGATAAATTAATGGTTGGCTTGAATATGTGGAAAAGTGTTCTAGCGGCGTACCGTATAAGGCTACTTGCGGCATCAATTCTATAGATACAAGATATCAATGATAAAGGTATTTAAAACCGCGAGAACCGCTATAATCCAGTTCGGATCCAACATCACGAGTTGTAACTCGTAAGACATTGACACTTCCTATTTAATTATCCGTTATTCTACCAAACCGATTGACTCTGGGTGATCAAATATATTATTGGTTTTCTTAATGGAAAGGAATTCACACAACGTGTTAAGGAGATTATTATTGATTTACACCACCCGAGTCACAGATTATTATGTGTTGAAATTCCATATTTACTGATTTAGCACTCATAAATATTCGTAACGCACTCAATTGCGGTGTTTGTTTTTAGTGCTATTAATTCTATATAACGTGTCAAGGAACTATTAACACTAAGAAGTGTTTATTCCCTCTGTCAGACTCGTAATTCTGTTAATAATTCTACGTATATTCTTTAAAGGATTGATTTGGCACAGGATAGGCCCTTAACTGACAGGTGTCTTAGGTGTCCCTTGTCTTCATGACACGTGTTACAATCAGTTATGTGCTTTTTATATCTGTAAGCATTGTAGGCCAGTAAAATAGTGATTTGGCTTTCTGTGACATAGTAGGGAACCCTGGATGACGGAATGCAACCAGTTTATGACGATTGGTATAAAGAGATTATTACTAATACCTGGTCGTTAGTCATCTGCTGTGTTCTTCGGGTTTTTCCTCGTCACAGACCTACTATAATATTACATTTGATTACATTATTCTGATACACATAATTTAAATTTATATTTTTGCTTTAGGGTTTCTGCTCGAAGTGTTTATTGGTTTTTTGCCTAGCCACTGACCCTGTTTCCGTTTCGAAGTGTTTATTGTTTGGTGTTTATTGCTGCTGACTCTGTTTCCGTCCGAAGTGTTTATTGTTTGGGTTTATGTCTGTTGACGCTTGCTTTGTTCAGTTTTGTAACAGTTCTGCGCTCCAACCCAGATATTCAATGCTCGCGATCTCTTGGGTTAAGGAATTTTCTTGTTTAGATACGGTTTTTAACAATAGGTACGGATGTTTCTATATTTTTTAGTCTAATTAATGGTTCTTTGCGGTATGGTGCGGGATTGCGGGATAATGCGTCAGCTATGATATTTGCTTTCCCAGGTAGATATCTTATCTTGGCTCCAAAGACCTGAATGATCATTTGTCACCGAGTTCCTTTTGGACTGTGGATTAAAGCCTTTGAAAAAACTCGGTAAAGGACTCATGTTCAGTAAGGACTTTATCAGGATAGCCATAGATTATGAACTTAAAATGTACTAGTGTTAAAGATACCTAGCCCTTCCTTGCCTATTACTGCATATTTACTTTCAGAGGGCTTTAGTTTACGTGAATGAAAAAGCTATAGGGAAGAACTGTTTTATCATATGACTGAAGTAATACCCCTCTTCACCCCTTGGTTCTGAGGCGTCTGTTGCAATTAAAAAAAAAAAAAATTCCTTATTAAATCAGGGATTTAAGTTAGGTAAGCTGCATTATTCCGCTTTTAAGATATCGAACGCCTGTTGATGCTTTTCAGACCATAATAAATCTACGCTCTTCTTCGTAAGATCTGTTAAAGGAGCTGTCATGATTGAAGAGTTACATATTTACATACGATTGTAATACCCACTACAGCGCAAAAGTGCTGTATACCCCCTTTTACGTTAATAAGTACCGGAAAGTTATGAATAGCCGACACCTTACCATGGACTACTTTTAAGACCTTGACCAGACACATAAAACCTAGATAAACATGTTCGGTTTTTTAAAAACTCACATTTAGATATTTTACTCTGAGATTATTTGTCTTTGCTCTGTAGCACTAGCTCTACTTTAGTGAATGTACTTCTAAGGTATTAGAAAAGATTACAAGATCATCCATATAGGCATGTATGGTTATCCCTAAAAGTCTCCAAACACTATATTGTAATTGGGGCGCAACGTAAGCGGAGGCATACGTAAAAAAATTGATAATGTCCCCTGAGTGTGCTGAAAACGGAGTATGAGGTACAATCACTTAGGTAATGGTATCTGGTAAAAGCTTTTAAGTAAGTCCAAGTTGGTGAAAAAAAAATTTATTCTAACCTAACAGAGATAAGATGTCGTCGGTACATCGCACTGGAAACTATCGGAAGTCGTTTCCTTGTTTAAGCGACAGAATCTACGCAGATACGCCAAGTCCGATCTTTTATCGGCATGACGTTTGAGGGAAAAATTATATGGGCTTATTTGATTTCCTAATGACTCCTATTACTACATATTTCAACTTCGTCATTTATCTCTATTTTGAAATTTCATTGGGGTTCTACACGAAGGTACGTATATAGCTTTATGTTTGTCCTTTAGACCGTATTTTGTTTTCAATGACATCCGTTTTTTCTCCCAGAGATCACTCGCTAGTGGAGAAACTTCCTGGTATTCAGGTAGAAGATAAAAAAAATTCTGCTGAATCACCTCGGCTTGAATGACTTTACGGATATTACTTTAGATAGATTATCAGAGAGATTCATCCACGACGTTGGGCGTGATTAAAAAACTAGCAACAATAAAAAATGCGATATTTATAACTTCCGTATCCACGATATGTATACTTTTTTAGGCTTTGTTCGCGGAAATCGTTATATTTCAGAGTGTCGGGAAGGATTAAAAATTTCATTTCCCAGCAAAGTCTTTTTACACGCACTAAGACATTCGAGGGTGCATGCTTCTCGAGATTTTTGCGTGCAAAGTACGACTGCGGTTTGTGGGAGAATTCTGTTGGGTCATTTGAACAATGTTACGATTTATGAGACAAATGTATAGTTCCTTTATATAAGTTATTATTTGATTAACTGTCTCATTTTTTGTCAAACGGATTTTAATATGTTTGAAGTTTATAGGATTTTTCCTTTGATAAACACGCCTTATTTGCAGGATGTAAGATAATATTTGGTATACCCCTAGATGGATCTTACAATTACACTACATACAGATCAACGTTTTTTATAACTATAGAGGTATCTGTAAGCGCTCGCTTTATCCGGACTTCTCATTAGGGAAGTTCGAACAACAGACGGTGAGTCCGTAAATACAAGATATTGCGTGTACTAAAGAAATAAAACAAGATATTCTAATTTTTACGGCGCGTACAGTTGGGCTTAATCCACCAGTATTTATTATAACTTAATGTATTAAAATTAAAACGAAACCTGCTCTGATTACTTATACGGTCGTGTGTTTCATAGGAAAATCCTTTTTAATTCAAAAAGATATTGGTATGAACCAACATCGCTTTTCCCCACTCTGCTAGAGTCGCTTATTGTGTGGAATTTGCTATGTTTTGAACACTTCGGCAGTTTTTGACTAACCTTTTGACCGCTTGACTAGGTGACACAGTAACCGAGTTTGCTTGTTTGATTCTGAAAGGCTACTGTTTCTATTTCTTTTGTAACTAATTAGGATCCTTCTCTTTTATTACCATCGGCAACGTATTGTGTGTTTTTTAGCATTATGTTGCTGGTTACGTATACAGCAATGAATGACGAACTATTGAGGAACTGAGCGATTACTAATAAGACAAGTATCACTACTGCATACAATTTTAACTGTTTGTACTTCATCTTCTTTTGCTAAATTTTAAATAGTGAGGGATCCTGGTCCAGCGCATTTAGCCTGATGAAAGTTTTTTATTTTCAGACATGTTATTCCTTGCAATCCAGCCGTATTTTTAAAGTTAAGTTGAGTCATTGAGGTTCGATATTTTATATAACTCAAAAAACTCAAGGCTAAAACTGCGATCGGGACTTGCAAAGGAGCATTTATTGTCATGACCCGAAATAGTGTTACCTCTAATTTATATAGATTTTGTACGGGTGTTCCACTTGTTTTTTGTGTGTTTTTCTAATCACTACGGTGCTTAACGACCCATATCCATGCATCTGTAAATACAGACGTCCACTGCGTAAACGCATATTCACTGTTTAATATGATTTGTTACGTAAGGGATTAATAATCACCAAAATGATAAAATTAAACATAGTATATGATTATGATATTTCAGTAGAACTTCTGGAAACACACATCAAAGATAAAAACTCGCAGTAGCGAAATCTCAATGATGTAGATAATTTCTGTAAAAAAGTAAGATTAAGAATGGTCTCGTAACTTCCAGCCACAGGAATAACGAAATTCGACCTGTAAAGGAAACACTCAAAGTTACTCCAAATGAATAAAAAATTGTACTTAGCTTGCTTTGTGGAAGTCACGGTGTTCCGATAACGACACACGGCCTTGAGGTCCTCCTTCTCTATTTAGCGGACGACCGGTTTGGCTTCAGTTTCCCCCGTGCGCGTTGTTCGATGATTCGAGCCCTTGAAAAATCCGATGCTGCAGACGCGTTCGGTTTGTTTCTTGCAGTGCCGGAAACGCTCACTAACGATGTTTTCTTGAATGATTCTAATGAGAGACGAAGCTCCGTTGCCGTAGGAAAAGGACACGTCGGTTTTTGTTTCTTGAAGTATTCACTAACGATGATACTAAGTTGCTTGACGAATCTTGTTGTTTTTCTGAAGTCGCTCATAATGATGATACTAGGTTGCTTGAAGAATCTGCTGCTTTCGTCGTCGTTGACTTCATGATTTATTATTCTGTTTTTTTCTTCGTAGGACGTTGTAGAGTTCTTCTGGTCCGCTGGCCACCAATATTAGGGCTTGTGCCTTGTATGATAAGGGCGCCCTATGAGGTAATGTTAGACTAGCGATAATCATACGCTAAGTCGGTTGGTATTGCACTTAACCATCTTCAATGGAGTGTCTGGGGCTTTGTAGATCACTTACGGAAGTCGGTATTATCTTTACGACGATGTGTTAAAATCATGGTTCGGTGAGGTTCTTGTAGAAAACACAGGTATAAAAATAGTATAATCTTCTGAAGTTTTACATGATGAAGATCAGGGATGATCGTACAAGTCTATGACGATAGCTTGATCGCTTCTGCCAATGATGATGGCTAATCCTATTCCTCTACATGATAAAGCTTAGGTAAAGAGGTACAGGTCTTCTAATGACGATAGCTAACTCTCTGCTGCCTGTCTACCATCTCTGTTACAAGTTATGAAGGAACAGACAGTAGTTCGAACATATGACATACTATCAGATGACATAGTTACATACGAACACACAATCGAATGAGACACGCTACAGTCACGTAGGCCGTTGAATAATAGGTCGGGGTAGTTGTCTCAAGCAGGGAGCTAGGACTAATGTTTATAAACAATTGAATGACTACAGGTGACGGCATGTTATCTTAGCTTACATCTTATTGTTACGTCATCTTAGCGTCTCTAGTCTGATCACATTCCTGCAAGCAATCTGGTTGACCTCTTTAGTTTTAGAATATATATATGGACTAACATTCCTATTTTTATTTTTATGTTAAACACTTACATATATATATATATATACGCACGCACACACACACACACACACACACACACACACACACACATATATATATATATATATATATAATATATATATATATATATATATATATATATATATATATATATACATATACATCTATTATTATATTATTATTAAAATAAAGTTGAAAAATTACAGGAAACAAGAACAACTTCAAAGTTATGTAAATCTTTTGCACTAAATAGATTTCAAAGGCCGACTAGACACTTTCCAAATTAAATACCGAAAACAGAATCTCGTTGGAAAATATTAAATAAAGAGTAATTATGAGTGAATAAAGATGAAGACATTTAAAAAAAAAAAAAAAAGACACAATTACGAGAAGAAAAAGTGAACAAGCAAGGAGGAGAGGAGGTGCCGTTACAAAGCCAACATTCCTTAGTACTACTACTGCTTTCCCTCGGTGAACAAGCGTGTCGTCGTTCATGGCTTCCAGTCAACTTACGTCTTTTGTGTTTCATTGACGAATAATTAACATCACGGTGCAGGATCAACAAAAATATGCCGAAACTACAACTCAAATCCAAGTAAGTAGTGACATTAACGAGTGTGCTTATGGATGCCTATTCTACATAAGGCCTAATACGCCATGCTACTGCTGCCATTAATTATTGGACTACCTACCTAGCCTATATTTTTATGTCTATACCTAATATTAAACCCCATAGGCCTACAAGACGAAATGCCTTCCGTAGGCTATGAAATGTTCGAACGTTCTGAGGAAACCGGTAGCGAATTCTTAGGCCTATTGAAGGGTCAGGAATAGGAAGAGACCTCATTCTGGTTCTACCGACAATAGGGTAGATCACCACGGCAGGCCAACCCTCATCACGGTGGACGGGTCTTATTCACTCCATATTTAATTGGTGAAACAAGAATACAATTGCAACTCTAAGCATACCATTTAAAAGACTGAAGTTTCGTCAACATAATGTGATATAGGGTAGAACATCACGACAGGCCAACCCTCATCACGGTAGACGGGTCTTATTCACTCGATATTTAATTGGTGAAACATGAATACAATTGCAACTCTAAGCATACCATTTAAAAGACTGAAGTTTCGTCAACATATTGTGATATATGAAAGCCCCATACGAACTAAAATAAGCATGTGAGCTCTTCGTAAAATAATTGTTTTTTCAAGGCAGTTTTGAAATCCAATAATGGCGGCTACGTTTTTGCATGGACGGGTTCTCATCAGTGGACTGGCCACCATCTTTCCCCCAGCCTTCCCAGCACTCATTTGAACAATGTTAGCGTATGTATGTAACGTTTATTGATCTTACTCAAGATTGCAGTTGTAATCAGCACAATAAAACAACATTTTGTTGCCTATATTAGTGAAAGTATGAAACTTGTTATTCCCGGGGTTATGGTTGGAACTGAATTCATTCTTACCTTGTAATCGGCGGTTTTTATCCTTACTGCCATCACAACTGAAACTCCACAGTGCTTATTTGATTGTTATTATACACATTTTGGTCTCAGTTCACTCCACATTGCACTTTAAACCCGTTGCTGTTCCTGGTTTCTAAGCGCGCGCGCCATAAACACAATTTCGAACAGCAGACGACGACAGACGACGAAACTGCAAAGTTTTATTCCCTAAACTGTTTACTTTACTCGTTATTTAGTTTAAATTTACTTTGTTATTTAAAAATTTTGATTTAATTCATGTATATTATCCCTTTTTTTTGCAACCAAATTACCCCGAAAAATTACAGATATTTCTAAAAGTAGATAAAATCAAATGTTTCTAACGTTTTCGTACATCTGGCTGCCGAAAACCATAGAGGAACGAATATGGAAAAGTGCAGAGGAACGACTACGTTTTTTTTTTTTTTTGCTTTTTGTTTTTGCTAGCACTTTTCATTGATTTCAGTCTTTATTAGTATTTTGAATTTCTTTAATAATCGTATGCCAGAAATAAATGTAACCTTAATGTTTTGCATGCTTTAATGTTTGCATGTTAAGAATGGCAAAATCATTCGTTGCCACATTAGTGGAGGCTTCACACATACGCCGTTCCATTATTATCTGTTAGCGTCCGCCCCTGATGAGCTCGCTGCTACGTACCGTCACGCTTTTTTTGTAATCAGCGATCATAGCACTGATGATAGTTTTTCAAAGTTAATATTGATTTTTATGCTTGTTATTCATACTGTAATTAAACTGTAGGAAATTCTCTCTCTCTCTCTCTCTCTCTCTCTCTCTCTCTCTCTCTCTCTCTCATCTCCTCTCTCTCTCTCTCTCCGAGTTCCAGTCACTCGGCAAAGAAAAGTCATCTTCACTCCCGCAACTCTTGGGACATTCATGTGAAAGACGCGAAATCCAATTTGTCTCGATAAACGCCCCGAAGCGTAGTTGAAAGAAAACCAACAGGGACAGGCAGTTTTCTAGCATAAGCGACACCAGGAAAGAGTGCCAGCTGGAAATAAGTTTCCCATGTGCTGAGAGTGTTACCAAATGATGTTCCTACACTTTCTATACGAGTAAACGTATTATTACGGGGGCTGACGGCTTGACAAGCACAGTTAAAGTCTTGAACGTAATATCCCGTTGAAGGCGCTACCAAGTAGATCGCGGTAAACGTATTATTACGTGGGTGACGCTTAACAGGTTATATACTGTTTCCATGAATTCTAGTTGTCATAGTAATGCAATAATGATAAAATTGCTTTTAATATTTATGTATATATACTTCCATACATAGCCTAATTTCACCAATTTCAACGTTTTGTGTGTAGTCTTATACCCCAGTTTGGAGGGTCAAACACATACCGAATGGCAACAGAGAGAGAGAAAGGAAGGTGGAGGAACGAAGAAGAAAAGGGATGGCGGTGGAGGGGGGGGGGGGGGGGAGAGGGTAGGTGGAGCTTTATACACGTGTTCGTATCCATTTCTGCATAATGGAGTTTTTGTCTCTTGGTACAAGGACAAGTGTCGTTATTCTTTACGATTAGTGATTCACGATACCCTTATAAATTACGGCACTGGGTGTAATGCACTATAGCAAAATCTCGTTCTGTACGAGTGTTTCGTTACAGAATAGGTATTGCCCAAAACGTGCTTGCACTGTCTCTGAAACCATAGTAGACATGCTGCTTAGTTGTCATCAGTTTTTATAACCAAGTATTTTTTACAAGCTAGCTATTGAATAAATTTGTATTTTTCTCAGTCAAAAACATAGCCCCTCAATGCTAACTTTCCTCTTTTAACGACTTTCTGGTCATTGCAATTCGGCCCATAATTTCTTAGGTGCGAAAACAGACAGAGGCCCAGGGACCGAAAACGATTGCGTCACACTACTGCGGTAATCCAAGCAGTAAAAACATCTTCATATATCCAAAAAGTAAATAATAAAGATATACATGGCGCATTACGATTATAAACAATTACATGAATAGCTGATAACAATCTGCATGATTAACTGGGGTAAACTGTTCTGCAAGACAGTTAGGTATAGCAATTATTTGACAATAGGTACGAAAGTCAAGATGTCGTGACGTCATAATACAAACTTAAAAGAACGTTCTAATTCAGAAAAATAATTACTTAAATTTGGGTCAGAGTCGAGTTACTTTTTCAATAATGAATATTTTCAAATTAATCATCATAAATATGTAAAATATTGATGTTTTACTACTTATTTGAAAATTAGCTAAGAGCACGCTTCTCGTCATCTTCTACCAAAACAGCTGTTTACTGCTGGCTTGTTTGTTGGTGAGAAATCGTGTTTCGATTGTTGTGATGAAAGTGCTCCAGCGTCTGTGGGCACAAGTGGTGTGCGGATTTATCACAGGAAATGGTTAGTTTATTGACACAAGCTACTCCGTAAACATCGAGATGGCGTCAATCTTCTAAATACCTCGAGTTGTAAGTAAAAACGTTGACGCGTTTTGTTGAGATTTGCACTACGTTTGAGACCGTTTTCAGTACCCTCTGTTTAAATCTTAAAATTTTGGCCATAATTTCTAACTTTGGAGACAAAAATACTTACTTCGAAAGGAGAGTAGAGGCTTTAGCTCCTCCGTTTCTCACCAACAACAAGTCACGACTGATGCCCATCTCGGGTGTCAGGACGCGTTATAATGTACTTTTTCGGAGGGTGGCAAGCGTTGATTGTAGGTGGCCTGGTTGGCCTGCCGTGGTGATCTACCCTAGGTAGGCCTACAAATACCTAGCTAGGGTAAAAAACCGCATGGTACAGGGGTGGACCATGTACAATCAACGTGTACAACCCCAAAAAAAGTACATTATAACGCGTCCTGACATCGGAGATGGGCATCAGTCGCGACTTGTTGGTGGTGAGAAACGGAGCTAAAGACCTCTACCCTCCTTTCGAAGTAAGTATTTTTTTCCTTTCGAAGTAAGTATTTTCTCCAAAGTTAGAAATTAAGGCCAAATTTTAAGTTTTGTACATGAACTTTCCTGTCAGATATATACGTACTTAGCTTTACGTCTCTGACGTCACGACAGAATTCAAAACTCGCGGCACACACGACAGGTAGGTCAGGTGATCTACCACCTTACCCCCCGCCGCTGGGTGGCGGCTGTAAGAACCAATCTCCCTTTCCAGCCAGAATTTTTTCTGTCGCCGGTGACGACTACACCTGTGGTTGTTACCTCCTGACAGCTTTATTCGATTCTCGTTGCCGTGGATTTATTTGGACTGACTTTCGGTGAAGTACCTGATCTTGTTGGCTTGGCATATGCATTTGTGGATTGTTTTTGGATTTTGATTTGGATTTTTCTTTGATTTCAAGATGTCTGAGTTAGAGGTTAAGAAATCTTCTATGTTTAGGGTGTGCTCTATGGATGAATGCAAGGTGAGACTACCGAAAGCTACGGTAGATCCTCACACAGTTTGCTTTAAATGTAGAGGGAAAGAATGTTCTTTTGTTAACCCGTGTAATGAGTGTGAGAAGTTGGATGAGGTGAATGGAAGGCTCTTTCTTCCTACTTGAGGAAGTTAGAGAAAGACAGGGTGAGAAAGGCTTCGTCTAGGAGTTCTAGTAAGTCTCGTATTAGCGAGGTAGAAGAAAATCCTGTTGTAGCATTAGAACCTTCTCCAGTTTCAGCTCCTGTGCCCTGCATCGAACCTAAGGATACGACTACGGAAGTGGCAACCATGAGAGCCACGATCCTTAGCATGGAAAAGAAGATTCGTTCGTTGCAAGGTAAGAGTAGTGAAGGTGAATTGTGCAGTGGAGGGTGCGTCTGATCGGCTCCTTAATGCTTCCAGGCCTAGACCTCTTCCAGACTCCCAGTCCCAGTGGAGGAGGAAAGTCAACAGCCGCAGGAAGGTTAGGGGAGAACCCTCCCGATTCAGGGTTCCCCTCGTAGATCCTGATGTTCGTACCCAGGCTGCCCCTTGTTCGTGCGAAGAAGGAGGTATTGCGCCAATGCTTCTCTTCTTCCTCACCTTCGCCTAGAAGAGGATGGAGCGCCTCGGATTCTTCGCGACCGCTGAAGAGAGCCTGGAAGGCTCCTGGCGCCTTTCCTTCCAGCCCGGAAGTTTTTCCAGAAGAGCCGGAAGTTGAGATCAAGAAACCCAGGATGGAGCAGGAGTTCTCGCCTCATAGTAGGCTTCGAGCCTCTTCTCCGGTGGAGGATTTTGCAAGATCTCCAGCTCGAATTCTTGCTGGGCTGCAAGCGCAGATTTCGGCGCTGGCGGGCTCCTTGGCAGGAGGAACGCGTCGGAAAGACGTCTCTCTCCCTGTCAAGAAGTCTAGGATTCCTTCACCTGTGTTACCTTCTCAGTCAGAGTCGGTTCTCTCTCCTGTATCAGCGATGGAAGGAGGCGCTCTTCCCTCGGCAGACGCTTGTCGTCTTCCAGGCGTCAATCGCCCAAGAAGCTTTCTCCTGGTGACTACATTGCTCCAGTAGAAAAAATAAAGGGAGGCCTCTAGCGCCTAGTAGGCGCTCGTCTAAAGACAGGCGTACAGCCTCGTCTTCTCGCTCCTTTACCGAAGATCCTTCATTCTCCGGATAAGAGAGCCTACTCTTTAATGGATTCGTCAAGAGACAGGATCTCGCCTTTTGTTAGGCGCCTTGAGCCTAGTAGGCGCTACTCCCCAAGTAGACGCTCTCCCGCTCCCAAGCGCGGTGCGAAGATAGGCGCTTTTCTCCTGATAGGCGCGGCTCCTATTAGCCGCTCTGTTCGGGACTAGGCGTGTAGAGCCTGAAAGATATGTCTTCTGGGAGACTACCTTTTGAAGAGACACACAAGTCTGGATCGAAGTTTGTGGAGCATGGTAGACGCCGGTCACCTAGTAGGCGACCTTCTCCAGGGCTTCGCTCTCCTGTAAGTAGGCGCCAAGAGCCTAGTAGGCATTCGCCTCATGGCAGGCTCAGCTCGCCTGGCAGCCGCTCTCCTTTGAACAGGCGCATGGATCCTGTGAAGCGCCTTGAGCATAGTAGGCTCTCCGCTCCTAGCAGGCGCTCCCCTTTGGAAGCCCGGGATTCTAGGAGTAGATTAAGGATCAAAGAGCACGCACTCATCAGAGTAGGAAGGACTCATTCGAGAGGAGCTCTCCAGAAACTTGGCTTCCCATGATAGGCGCCAGACTGCTACTAGACACTCTCTAGACAGACGCACTTCATTTAGAGAAGGCTAACTGCCCTCGTAAAGAAGCGGAGGGTTCTTCAGTGGATGAAGTTGAACCTTCAGAAGAGGATTTGGTGAAGGACTCGTCAGTTTCGTCCTATAAGATCCTTACAGATCTCCTTCTTCAAGAGTTTGGAGACTCCCTTACTAATCCCGTCGCTCCTCCGTCTCCTCTCTCTTTATTCTCGACTTCGAAGAAGACGAAAGTTTCCTCTTGTGTGAGGATGAAGCCAACCATCTCAATGAAGAAGGCTTTGAGAGGTTTTGGTGATTGGCTGCTTTCTAAGGAAGAGAAAGGAAGACTGTGTTTTCTTTCCCTCCTTCCAAGCTTACGGGCAGACTAGGGTTTTGGTACGAGTCTGGAGAACCCCTAGGCCTGGGTCTTCCTTCATCGGCGGATGCGGACTTCTCTTCACTGGTAGATCAGCACGGACGCTCCGGCTCTTTTGTCTGCTAAGACTACCTGGGCTATGAACGAGCTTGACCACCTGTTGAAGGAATGTTTAGAGTCTTGGAAGTCTTCAACTTCCTTGACTGGTCTTTGGGTTCTTGGCTAAGAAGGACTCAGAACCCGGATTCTATTTCGCCAGAAGATCTCAACAGTGTTCTAACGTGCATTGATAAAGCAGTTAGAGATGGATCGAGCGAAATAGCCTCCCTGTTTGGAGCAGGGATCCTTACGAAGAGATCAGTCTTCTGCTCTTTTCTGACTTAAGTCTGTTTCGCATGCCCAAACGAGCCTCGCTTCTGTATCCGCAGCTCTCGCCTCTGTTTATTTCCAAGAAAGAAGATAATCCAGGACATCTCAGGATCTATCTCTGCGAAGGCGATCAACGACATCAAGCTCGGCGCGCAGTCGGCACGGAAGCCTAGGACCTCCATTCCAGTCGAAGACGAAAGAAGGAGGGACTCCAGCTAGACAGGAGCCCTTCGAGAGGGGGCCCTCCTTCTAGAGCCTCTACCTCGAAAGGTAATAGACCTTTCAAGAGAGGTAGATCCTTCTCAGCTCTCCAGAGCTAAGAAGTAGGGAAGTAGTCCTCCAAACACCAGTAGGTGCCAGGCTTCTAAGATTCTCGGAAGCCTGGGCAAAGAGAGGAGCGGACAACTGGTCCCTCTCGATTATCCGGAAAGGATACCTGATCCCTTCACGGAAAGACCACCGTTGACAACGACTCTGAGGGAGTTGGTGGCCAGGTACAGGGATCCCATCATGAGCCTTGCTTTAAACACAAGCAGTGGAACAAATGTTCGAGAAAGAGGCTATAGAGCTAGTGAGCGACCCTTGCTCAGCGGGCTTTTACAACCGCCTTTTTCTAGTTCCAAAAGCCTCAGGAGGATGGAGACCGGTTCTGGATATAAGCGCCCTGAATTTCTTTGTAGAAAAGAGGAAGTTCGCCATGGAGAGACATCCTCAGTGTTGGCGGCCCTTCGGCCAGGGGACTGGATGGTGTCCCTAGATCTTCAGGACGCTTACTCTTTCCATGTGCCTATCCATCCTTCTTCAAGGAAATACCTCAGGTTCATGATGGGAGGAAGGATATTCCAGTTCAGGGCTTTGTGCTTCGGCCTTTCAACAGCCCCTCAGGTCTTCACAGGCCTAATGAAAAAATGTAGCAAGATGGCTACATTTGGAGGGAGTCAGAGTGTCCCTTTACTTGGACGACTGGCTAATCAGAGCCAAGTTGCAGAAAAGATGTTTGGAGGACCTACAAAAGACCCTTTTCATGGCAAGTTCTCTGGGACTTTTGGTGAACTTTCAAAAGTCTCAGTTGATCCCCAGTCAAGATCGTATCTATCTGGGGATTCGGATGGCTTTCTCTGGATTTTCGGGCTTTTCCGTCTCCAGAAAGGATAGCCCAAGGGTCAGAGAAAGTCAAAGCCTTCCTAGAGAAAGACGTATGCACAGCGAGGGAGTGTATGAGTTTGTTGGGGGGGGACACTCTCCTCGTTGAGCAATTCCTTTCTCTAGGAAGGTTGCACCTCAGACTCTCCAGTTCTTTCTACATCGAAACTGGAGGTCGTTATTCGCAAAACCTAGAGTTCTCCTTCGAGATCTCAAGGGAAATCAAGAAGGACCTCTCTTGGTGGGCCAACCCTCTCAGGTTTGCAGAAGGGATGTCCCTTCACATTCCGAACCCCAACCAAGTGTTGTATTTTCCGACGCCTCGGGAAACAGGTTGGGGAGCAACGCTCGGCTCAAGAGAAGTGTCAGGCACCTGGAAGAAGGAACAGGTGACCTGGCACATCAACAAGAAGGAGCTGATGGCGGTTTGGCTAGCTTTGAAAGCTTTCGAGCCCCAGTCCTAGCTTCAGCAGTACAGATCAACTCGGACAACACCACGGCCCTGGCTTACATCAGGAAGCAGGGGGGGACTCACTCTTTCACCCTGTACGAGACAGCAAAAGAACTTCTGCTTTGGGCAGAGCAAAGGAAGATTTGTCTCCTTACCAGGTTCGTACAGGGAGAAAAGAAACATCAGAGCAGACCTCCTAAGCAGGAAAGATCAAGTCCTGCCTGCAGAGTGGACTCTTCACGAGGATGTTTGCCAGGACCTGTGGAAGCTTTGGGGCAAGCCTCATATAGACCTCTTCGCCACAGCCAAGAATGCGAGGATAGCCAACTACTGCTCTCCGATATCGGACCCGATGCAGTGTCGATAGACGCTTTTCTACTAGATTGGAAGGGTCTAGACAGTATGCTTTTCCTCCATTCAAGATACTGGGAGAGGACTCTAAAGAAATTTGCAGAATCGGAGGCAGCAAGGATGACGCTGGTAGCCCCGTTCTGGCCCGCACAAGATGGTTCACAGAGGTACTGGAATGGTTAGTAGATCTTCCGAGAACATTACCACAGAGGATCGATCTGCTCAGACAACCCCACTTCGAGAGGTATCACAAAAACCTCCCGCTCTAGATCTGACTGGCTTCAGACTGTCAAAAAGTTTGGTCAGAACGAGAGGCTTTTCTGCAAGAGTTGCAACGGCTATCGCAGCAGCAAGAAGGCCTTCTACCCTTAGAGTCTACAATCGAAGTGGGACGTCTTTCGGCGATGGTGTAGGAACCATCACTTTTCCTCTTCCAGTACCTCTGTGACCCAAATAGCAGACTTCTTACTTTTCCTTAGGGAACAAAGTGGATTGGCGGTTTCAACCATTAAAGGCTATCGTAGCATGTTATCTGCAGTGTTTTTAGGCACAGAAACTTAAACATTTCAGAAGATAAGGACCTTCATGATCTAATAAGATCGTTTGAAACATCCAAGAAGGTTTCTCCAGTGATTCCGAGTTGGAATCTGGATGTAGTGCTACGTTACCTGAGATCCACTCAGTTCGAACCGCCTCAGTCTGCCTCGTTTAGAGACTCACGAAGAAGACAATTTTTCTCATGGCATTGGCTTCCGCAAAGAGGTTAGTGAACTCCATGCACTAGAAGGAAAATGTGGGATTCAGAGGAGATGCAGCTATCTGTTCGTTCCTACCTTCGTTCTTGGCTAAGAACGAGAACCCCTCAAATCCTTGGCCTAGGAGCTTTGCAGTCCAAGGATTGTCTGCATTAGTAGGCGAGGAAGCAGAGAGGTCGCTTGCCCAGTACGAAGTTTAAAGTTTTATCTACAGAGAAAGAAAAAACTTAAGGGCAATGATGTCAACCTTTGGTGCCTGTAAGAGATCAAGGAGGACTCTTTCGAAGAATGCGCTTTTCTTTCTTTTATCAGAAGCCTGGTGAAAGAAGCGCATGCGATATGTGATGAAAGTCAATTCAAAGTTCTTAAGGTCAAAGCTCATGAGGTAAGAGCTATTGCCACGTCATTGACTTTTAGCAAAAACATATCCCTGAGTAATATTATGAAGGCAACATTCTGGCGTTGCAACTCAGTCTTTGCAAATCACTATCTGAGAGACGTCAAAATTACGTATGAAAAGTGCTTCGGGTTAGGGCCCGTACGTATCGGCGGATTCGGTGCTGGGGCAGGGAGCTGAGACATATCCTTTGTAGTATATATTTTTCCCCTTGTTAGGTTGTAAGTTTTTGGTTGTTTGAAAAGAACATGCGGGTAGGCATGTTTTTCATTTCGTAGTTCTAACAATGATTAGATTGGTTAGGTGATCGGTTTATGTTTGAGCTCCTTGCAATGATAGTGGTTAGGTTCTGTCATATAAGTGGGCGAATCCCCGTTGACAGATCCTGCTCGGATTCTATCAAGTAAGCGGATAACCAAATCCCTTTGATAGACCCAAAAGAGTCTCCGTCAGCAGTAGGTCACGCCCTCGCTGAAGCTCTTAAGGCAACGCAGACTCATAGACAGTAACTACGAAGTCTTCTGCCTAAACAGTAAGAACCAAGGTTGTGTTTTACATCCTACAACTAGTGTGTTGTTTTCCCTTTTTTCCATATTTATATTGCTGTCTCTTTCCCGCCACCAAGGGTGTCAATCAGCTAAGTATATATCTGACAGGAAAGTTCATGTACAAAAATGTTATTGTTAGTTATACAATAAGGTTTTGTACATACTTACCTGGCAGATATATACGATTGATGGCCCGCCCAGCCTCCCCTCAGGAGACAGGTGGAAGGAAAAATTCTGGCTGAAAAGGGAGATTGGTTCTTACAGCCGCCACCCAGCGGCGGGTAAGGTAGATCACCTGACCTACCTGTCGCGTGTGCCGCGAGTTTTTGAATTCTGTCGTGACGTCAGAGACGTAAAGCTAAGTATATATCTGCCAGGTAAGTATGTACAAAACCTTATTGTATACTAACAATAACATATTTAAACAGAGGGTAGTGAAATGGTGGTACAAGGCAGTCCAAATCTCACCAAAACGCGTTCAACATTTTTACTTACCTACAACTCGAAATATTTAGAAGATTGACGCCATCTCGATGTTTACGGAGACGCTTGTGTCAATAAACTTCCCATTTCCTGCAATAAATCCGCACACCACTTGCACCCACAGACGCTGGGGCACTTTCATCACAACAATCGGAACACAGTCCCTAACCAGCTATTGCAATACACCCCCTGAACACCTGAACTAGCCCTGGTCACTTACCAGCCCGAACCACCTCATTTATTAAAAATTTACCAAATCTTTGGTTAAAATAACGATCAGTGTTGCCAATCTCCTGGCAAACACCCTCGTTACCTAGTTACCAGCCCACCGCTAGTAGCCCTGCCTCACGGGCCGGTCACACCTGCCCTCTCACGTCAATCACTTATCGTTCGCGGTGGAGTACAGATGTATCCACAGCGAACTCCTTTTTGGTCTTGCCCCGGCCTTCATTTGCACCTTTGATTGATTGAATTTGGTGACGAATTACGCATCCCTTTGGATTACGGTTGGATTGCTCTTAATACCTTGTCATTAGACATTGATTCTGCAAAGAAAGAAACAACACAGGCTACGACAACGACTACTGCATCCTCGGCCACGACATCACAGAAAACGACGAGCGGGAGTTCAACAACGTATCGTCTTTGCCAACAATGCAAGAAAAGGATGAGTACCCTGTGACACGATAGTCATTCCTTATGCGTAAATTGTAGGCCTGTTCAATATATAATATAAAGACCAGATGTTTGGAATGTCAGGAGTGGTCTTTGGACCAGATGTTAGGGTATCTCAAACATAGGAAGGTCTCGTATTAAGAAGTAACTGTAGGCAGGAAGAGACTAACGTAGATCAAGATAAAGACTTAAGAGACAGTGCTCTTTAAGAGACTTAGAGTACGCTGACATCGATATACATCTGTTACCGATTTTATGTCAAGATTATGTGAGGATAGATCGAGCAATAGGGATACTGAAATTACTAATCGTTCTGTTCCAGCTCCCCTGCCTGTTCCAGAATCAGCCCTAACCGGTGCTGGGGGTTATGGGGATCCGCAAGCCCACGGGCAGGATCCGCCGTCCCCCCTGGCGCGGAGCAGGCAGTGTTGGCAGCAGATTCCCCTTCCCTCGATGTGTAAGTTCTCAGGATGATAAAACTTAGGTCAGATATAGACGAGTAGGGATAATAGGCTACATAGTGTTTTAGTTTAGGAAGAGAATTGCAGGCTTCTCGGGTCGGTTTTTATTAAAAGTAGTAGTTTTTAAAGGCACAGTGTCCTTAGAGCATCTTTAGGCTTTTTCCTGCTTCGAGTTCCTTGCATCAGAAGCTTTTAGGCCAGGGTTGGTCTTTCAGATATGCTCCTTCGTCTTTAAGGTTACTTTCCTCTACGTATACGATACGATAATTGTTAATATCAACTAATTCTCCGTTCAATGCATATTGACTTACGATATTCAGTATGAAGAGAAATCGAATAAAATTAACTACGGTTAGCCTAGTGTTCACGATGATATATCGTATGCATATTCAGTAGCTAGCCTAACCTAAAGTATTCGCTGTACAACATATCGGTAGTTATTTTTATTTTGGCTAACGCTGTAGGCTTAAGGCAATCTTGACTTCGGATAATTCAATACAGGTGTAATTGAAAACGAACGAGATCCGATCTGAGGATAATTAATATGAATGTAATCGAACAGAATGAAGATCGGATTCTGTCCGACTAAAGCATTATAATTGTATTATGTGTATCAATCATATTGGCGTAGTATAAACACTAAACTCGGCAGTCATTCACGCTGGAATCAGCGGATGACGAATACGGGTTTGCGTCGCCGTATCCATCTCATTCTCTCCTGATTGACTAAAATGACTAACGTAACAACACTCTCACTTATGCCAAGTTTGTACAAACGTCTTAAAGGAGACGTGTCTTCACTATGTTGACCATTTAATATAGTCAATGAGGTATCTATCTTGGGGCATATAAACAGATGTCAGATATAAGGAATTTGTATGCATGACGTCTTCATACGTTTAACAAACTATTGCCCGTCAGTATTTACATTGAGCTGATGTCAATTACAGTTACAAATTATTACCAGTCGTATTATCAAAATTACAATAACAACTGAAATTTAATATTATGCCTAATAAAGTTAATTTAATTACCTTTAAACATATTATTTTATTACTTTTCAATTAAATTTATAATTACACTAGCTTGTCGTCAAACAGCACTATTGCAAGGAGGTGTGGTTTAGACAGACAAGGATGCCGGCTAGTCTATTTTTTTTTTTTCTCCTTGGCTTCAGATTCAACCATATCACTTGGTCTCGGCTAATGTTTTTGTCCTTAGTTAGCATATTAATGAATATCTGGATACTTAACTTATGTAACGAAGTCATACTGTTCGTCTTACGATGTAATTTAAGACCAAAATTTTGACTGATACGTCTCATCGGAAGCTAGTTTTCCCTCTGGGTTAGATGGCGTTAAATTTAGGATTCCGTTCGTTTTTCACTCGTTTTTCATAGGTATTACGAACCTTACACTTTATATACGTTATTAATCCTTTGTCTGTGTGAAAACAACAGTAATGAGCTCTTTCATGCTATTAGTTTCTTTTACCACGGCTGCGTTGGAATTCATACATAAGCTCGGGACTTCTGTCCAGGTTGCTGATGAACGTAATTTTGCCTTATTAGCTTCAGCTGCATTTATAACATGAATACAGTAATTACCGTCCCACGCGGATGAATACAATAACGGATGTTGCTATCGGATTCGATTACTGTCACACGCTGATCAATACAATAAAGTGATGTTGTTATAGGAGTCGATCGCATTAGCAACAAGTTCTCGTTCGGTTGTTCATAGCTGTACGGAGTTATACGAGTATTATCGTTAAGATAATACCCTTTTAACTTGCTGCAATTTGCGGAGGTGGAGATATTAGACGATCGTAATTTCTCTCTCTCTCTCTCTCTTCCCTGATTTTATCTCTCTCTCTCTCTTTTCCCTGATTTTATATTCTCTCTTTATCCTAGACGATTGTGTTTCTCTCTCTCTCTCTCTACTCTCTCACTATTCTGATTTCATATTCTCTCCATATTCTTCATCATCCTATTTTTCCACGCTCTCCTAACACTGGACTCATTGTGCAACAGAGGTTTTTCTTCCTTTCACACCTTTTCAAACTTTCTCAATTTCCCTTCAGCGCTGACTGACCTCATAGGTCCCAATACTCGGCCTTTGGCCTAAATTCTATTTTTAAACCCAACAATCTTGCTGTCTGAGTTAGTATTAGAGTAGGGAGCGAATATTCGGAATATGTATAAGGTATTCATGATATGATATATCACAAGAGGATTTTAAGTATTAGGAAAGATAGGAAAGAACATGTCTGGGTCTATCTGAGGGTATTCTTCCAAGTGCCAGCCAGGCAGAGTACAGACAGGCAGGTACAACACTACAAGAGAGGACATCACTACGATCGACGACACCGTTGTCTCCTCCGTACATGAGAGGCCTAAGGCCACATGGGAGGTCTTCAGTTTCCCTCCATACATGAGAGGCCGAGAGCCACCAAATGGGAGGTCTTCAGATCCCTTCCATACATGAGAGGCCGAGAGCCACATGGGAGGTCTTCAGATTCCCTCCATACATGAGAGGCCGAGAGCCACATGGGAGGTCTTCAGTTTTTCCTCTACTCAGGTGAGGCACATAGGCCAGCTGAGAGGAAACAGGTTTGTATCCCTTCCGCACTCAATGAGTTTTGACCTTAGGGTAGAGGTGCAGGGAGTTTTTCCCTCCACATATGGCAGGCCTAGAAGGCCACACATGGGAGATTAGCTTGGCCGAGTGACAAATGAACTTGAGACTGACTCGCGTACTCAATTAATATTGACTGACAACTAGTACAGTGGAGGGCCGGGCAGATTTGATTTCCCCACCTCCAAATTAATGTTGTTAATCGGGCTAGTTCAGGTGTTCAGGGGGTGTATTGCAATATGAAGTTTTTATTGTAAAACTAATATTGTAATACCTACCTGAACACCTGAATGATTCCCACCCTCCTCCCCTCTCATACAGAGTTATTGAGTTATGATTGACGTGAGAGGGCAGGTGTGACCGGCCCGTGAGGCAGGGCTACTAGCGGTGGGCTGGTAACTAGGTAACGATGGTGTTTGCCAGGAGATTGGCAACACTGATCGTTTATTTTAACCAAAGATTGGTAAATTTTTAATAAATGATGGTTCGGGCTGGTAAGTGACCATGGGCTAGTTTCTCAGGTGTTCAGGTAGGTATTACAATATTAGTTTTAACAATAAAAACTTCATGTTTATTAGTAGGGTAAATCACCAGCGACTACCAACCCATATCACGATGTACAGGTCTTATTCACTCGATATTTAAATGGTGAAACAAGAATACAATTACAACTCCAAGCATACCATTCAAAAGATTGAAGTTTCGTCAACATAATGTGATATATGAAAGCCCCATAGGAACTAAAATAAGCATGTGACGCTCTTACGTAAAATATTTCAAGGCAGTTTTTGAAATCCAATATGGCGGCTACCATGGGATGTACCGGTTTTGAACAGTGACGAAAATCATCTTTCCCAGCACTCATTTGAACAATGTTAGCGTATGTATGTAAACGGTTTATTGATCTTACTCAAGTTTGCAGTTGTAATCAGGACAATAAAACAACATTTTGTTGCCTATATTACTGAAAGTATGAAACTTTTATTCCCGGGGTCATGGTTTGAACTGAATTCATTCTTACCTGTAATCGGTGGCTTTTTATCCTTACTGCCATCACAACTGAAACTCCACAGTGCTTATTTGATTGTTATTATACACATTTTGGTCTCAGTTCACTCCACATTGTACTTTAAACCCGTTGCTGTTGCTGGTTCCTAAGCCGCGCGCAGCACAAACACAGTTACGAACAGCAGCCGACAAACTGCAAAGTTTTATATTCCCTAAATTGTTTACTTTACTCGTTATTTAGTTTAAATTTACTTTGTTATTTAAAAATTTTAATTTAATTCATGTATATTTATCCCTTTTTTGCAACCAAATTACCCCGAAAAATTTACAGATATTTTCTAAAGTAGATACAATCAAAAGTTTCTAACATTTTCGTACATCTGGCTGCCGAAAACAAAAACCATAGAGGAATGAATACGGATAATTGCATAGAGGAACGACTACGGAGAAGTGAATGATATACATATATATATATAATATATATATATATATATATATATATATATATATATATATATTTTTTTTTTTTTTTTGCTAGCACTTTTATAGATTTCAGTCTATATTAGTATTTGAATTTCTTTAATAACCGTATGCCAGAAATAAATATAACCTTTAATGTTTGCATGCTAAGAATGGCAAAATCATCGTTGCCAACATTAGTGGAGGCTTCACACATACGCTGTTTTCATTATTATAAACAGTTTTCCATGAATTCTAGTTGTCATAGTAATGCAATAATGATAAAATTGCTCTAATATTTATGTATACAGTATATACTTCCAATACATTGCCTAATTTAAAAAACACCATTTCAACATTTTGTGTGTAGTCTTATACCAGTTTGGAGGGTCAACACATACCGAATGGCAACAGAGAGAGAGAGAGAGAGAGAGAGAGAGAGAGAGGAGAGAGAGAGAGAGAGAGAGAGAGAGAGAAAGAGAACGAAGGAGAGAGGAGCAAAGCCGACGAAGGAAATGGGTGGGGGGGGGGGGGGGGGGGGGGGGGGGGCGGGGGGGGGGGGGGGGAGGGTAGGTGGAGCTTTTATACGTGTTCGTATCCATTTCTGCATAATGGAGTTTTTGTCTCTTGGTACAAGGACAAGTGTCGTTATTCTTTACGATTAGTGATTCACGATACCCTTATAAATTATGGCACTGGGTGTAATGCACTATAGCAAAATCTTGTTCTGATACGAGTGTTCGTTACAGAAATAGGTATTGCCCAAAAATGTGCTTGCACTGTCTCTGAAACCCATAGTAGGTATGCTGCTTAGTTGTCAATCAAGTTTTTTGTAATCAAGTATTTTTTACAAGCTTAGCTATTGAATAAATTTTGTATTTTCTCTATCAAACATATGCCCCTCAATGCTAACTTTCCACTTGTAACGACTTTCTGGTCATTGCAAATTCGGCCCATAATTTTCTTATGGTGCGAAAACAGAGGCGCATCGACCGAAATCGATTGCGTCACACTATGGCGATAATCCGGCGGAGTAAACATCTTCATATATCCAAAAAGTAAATATAAACGATATATATGGAGCATTACGATTATACCAATTACATGAAGAGCTGATAATCTGCATGAATAACTGGTAAACTGTTCTGCAAGAAAGTTGAGTAAAGCAATTATTTACAATAGGTACGAAAGTCAAGATGTCGTGACGTCATAATACAGGACTTGAAAGAACGTTCTAATTCCAAAAAATAATTACTTAAATTTGAGTCAGAATCGAGTTACTTTTTCAATAACGAATATTTTCAAATTAATCATCATAAATATGTAAAATATTGATGTTTTACTATTTATTTAAAAAATTATTGAAGTGCACTTTTCGTCGTCTTCTTCTACCAAAACAATTGTTACTCGGTGAGGGAAAGTTTTCCGATTGTTGTGATAAAAGTGTCCCAGCGTCTGTGGGCACAAGTGGTGTGCGGATTTATCACAGGAAATGGTTAGTTTATTGACACAAGCGACTCTGTAAACATCGAGATGGCGTCGAATCTTCTAAATACTTCGAGTTGTAAGTAAAAATGTGAACGCTTTGTTTTTGGTGAGTTTGGCAGTAACGTTTGAGCACCGTTTTCACTACCCTCTGTTTAAATCGTAAAATTTGGCCTTAATTTCTAACTTTGGAGAAAATACTTGCTTCGAAAGGAGAGTAGAGGTCTTTAGCTCCGTTTCTCACCAGCAACAAGTCGCGACTGATGCCCATCTCCGATGTCAGGACGCGTTATAATGTACTTTTTTTGGGATTGTACACGCTGATCGAACATGGTCCACTCTGGACCCTATGGTGATTTACCCTAAACAACTGTTTTGGTAGAAGACGACGACGAAGCATGCACTTCGATAATTTTTTAAATAAATAGTAAAACATCAATATTTTACATATTTATGATGATTAATTTGAAAATATTCGTTATGGAAAAAGTAACTCGATTCTGACTCAAATTTAAGTAATTATTTTTTGGAATTAGAACATTCGTTCAAGTCCTGTATTATGACGTCACGACATCTTGGCTTTCGTACCTATTGTAAATAATTGCTTTACTCAACTTTCTTGCAGAACAGTTTACCAGTTATTCATGCAGATTATCAGCTATTCATGTAATTGTTATAATCGTAATGCGCATATATATCTTTATTATTTACTTTTTGGATATATGAAGATGTTTTACTGCCGTATTATCGCCGTAGTGTGATGCAATCGTTTTTGGTCCCTGGGCCTCTGTTTTTGCACCATAAGAAATTATGGGGCAGAATTTGCAATGACCAGAAAGTCGTTAAAAGAGGAAAGTTAGCATTGAGGGGCATATGTTTTGATTGAGAAAAATACAAAGTTATTCAATAGCTAGCTTGTAAAAAATACTTGATTACAAAAAACTTGATTGACAACTATAGGTTTCAGAGACAGTGCAAGCACGTTTTAGGGCAATACCTATTTCTTTAATGAACACTCGTATCAGAACGAGATTTTGCTATAGTGCATTACACCCAGTGCCGTAATTTATTAGGGTATCGTGAATCACTAATCGTAAAGAATAACGACACTTGACCTTGTACCAAAAGACAAAAACTCCATTATGCAGAAATGGATACGAACACGCGTAAAAAGCTCCACTTACCCTCTCCCCCCCCTCCTTTCCTTCTTCGTTCCTTCGCCTCTCTCTCTCTCTCTCTCTCTCTCTCTCTCTCTCTCTCTCTCTCTCTGTTGCCATTCGGTATGTGTTGACCCTCCAAACTGGGTATAAGACTACACACAAAACGTTGAAATTGGTGAAATTAGGCTGTGTATTGGAAGTATATATACATAAATATTAAAGCAATTTTATCATTATTGCATTACTATGACAACTAGAATTCATGGAAACAGTT
Source organism: Macrobrachium nipponense (assembly GCF_015104395.2). Classification (NCBI taxonomy): domain Eukaryota; kingdom Metazoa; phylum Arthropoda; class Malacostraca; order Decapoda; family Palaemonidae; genus Macrobrachium; species Macrobrachium nipponense. The sequence goes on from NC_087220.1 coordinate 62,859,832, forward strand.
TATAATAATGAATCGGCGTATGTGTGAAGCCTCCACTAATGTGGCAACGATGATTTTGCCATTCTTAGCATGCAAACATTAAAGGTTACATTTATTTCTGGCATACGGTTATTAACCCTTAAACGCCGAAGCGGTAAAAAAAAATGTCTCCCGTGTGCCGGAGACGTTTCAGAGTGAGCGCGGAAGCGGAAAAAATATTTTTTTCAAAAAATCACAGCGCGCTCAGTTTACAAGATTAAGAGTTCATTTTTGGCTCCTTTTTTTGTCATTGCCTGAAGTTTAGTATGCAACCATCAGAAATGAAAAAAATTATCATTATCATATATAAATAATGCGATATATGATAGCGCAAAAACAAAATTTCATATATAATTGTATTTAAATCGCGCTGTGCGCAAAACAGTTAAAGGTAACATGTTACTTTTTTTTTCGTTGTAATGTACACTAAATTGCGATCATTTTGGTATATAACACATTGTAAAACGATAAAAGCAACACAGAGAAAATATTATCACAAAATAAAGCATGAATTCGTAACGCACGTACGTAAACAAATATTTTTTTCAAAAATTCACCATAAATCTAAATATTGTCCTAGAGACTTCCAATTTCTTTCAAAATGAAGACAAATGATTGAATATTACTATACTGTAAGAATATTAGCTTACAAATGCAGTTTTCGACCATATCTGACGAGTTAAAGTTGACCGAATGTCGAATTTTTTTTATATATTTTTTTATATGCAATTATTTCGGAAATAAGAAAAGCTACAACTTTTAAATATTTTTCGTTTTATTCTACATGAAATTTGCACAACCACATTTTCATATATAAAACTCTATGAAATGTCTAATATGAAACGGAGCAAAATATTCCGAGAATGGGACTCACGCATTTCGGAGATTTGTGGCGGAGAATCCGCGCGCGGAGGGAAGGAAAGTTTTTTTTAAAAATTCACCATAAATTTAAATATTGTGCTAGAGACTTCGAATTTGTTTCACGATGAAGATAAATGACTGAATATTACTGCACTGTAAGAGTTTTATCTTACAATTGCGTTTTTCGACCATTTCTGTAGAGTCAAAGTTGACCGAAGGTTGAAATTTTGGCACTTATCGTTATTTATATGAGAATATCTCAAAACTGATAAAAGCTACAATCATGAGTATTTTATTGTTGTATTCTACATAAAAATGCGCACATTTACATATATAATACTCCATGTAACGGCTAATTTAAAATGGTAAAAAAATTATGTCAGTGACGAAATAATTTCCGAGATGTGTCACAGATACTTTTTAGTGCGGCAAGAAAGAAATTCGCGCTTGCGCGCGCCTGCGTAACGATTGTAAACAAAACAACACCTTGATCCGTGAACTCCCAGCATCCCCAAGGCGCGTGATTCAAGAGTTTTTGGCTGGTAGGCCTAAAAATATTTTTCCGCAAATTTTTAAAAAAACTTTTGTATGTCGACGTAAAACACGTCCAGTCGGCACCCGAGAGACAAAAAATGTCGACGTAAAATACGTCCAGTCGGCGTTTAAGGGTTAATGAAATTCAAAATACTAATATAGACTGAAATCAATGAAAAGTACTAGCAAAAACAAAAAAGCAAAAAAAAAAAAATGTAATATCCACTTATCCGTAGTCGTTCTTCTATGGTTTTCAGCAGCCAGATGTACGAAAACGTTAGAAACATTGGATTGTATCTACTTTAGAAATATCTGTAATTTTTCGGGTTAATTTGGTTGCAAAAAAAGGATAATATACATGAATTAAATTAAAATTTTTAAATAACAAAGTAAAGTTGAACTAAATAACGAGTAAAGTAAACAATTTAGGGAATAAAACTCTGCAGTTTGGTCGTCTGCTGCTCGTAACTGTGTTTGTGGCGCGCGCACCTAAGAACTAGGAACAGCAACTTGTTTAAAGTGCAATGTGGAGTGAATTGAGACCAAAATGTGTATAATTACAATCAAATAAGCACTGTGGAGTTTCAGTTGTGATGGCAGTAAGGATAAAAACCACCGATTACAAGGTAAAAATTAATTAAGTTCAAACCATGACCCCGGGAATAAAAAGTTTCATACTTTCAGTAATATAGACAACAAAATGTTGTTTTATTGTGCTGATTACAACTGCAATCTTGAGTAAGATCAATAAACGTTACATATATACGCTAACATTGTTCAAATGAGTGCTGGGAAGGCTGGGAAAGATGGTTGTCGTCACTGATCAGAACCTGTACATCAACACGGTAGCCGCCATATTGGATTTCAAAACTGCCTTGAAAACATATTTTACGAAGAGCGTCACATGCTTATTTTAGTTCGTATGGGGCTTTCATATATGTATCACATTATGTTGACGAAACTTCAATCTTTTGAATGGTATGCTTGGAGTTGTAATTGTATTCTTGTTTCACCATTTAAATATCGAGTGAATAAGACCTGCCGTGATAAGGGTTGGTAGTCGCTGGTGTTTCCCCCTATAAATGGTCAAGGTTCCATTTTGAGAGTAACGTTTAGCTTAGGCTACATAGCCTAGGCACAATAGGCTACTTATAACGTAAAGCGTCTGAATACACCATGCGCATGACACCATGTGTCATGCGCACGTTCAGCCTATTGGGCAATATTGCTACGTATAAGTTATCTAAATCGAATTGCATATAAAAATGATTGCCTAATCATACAAAACCCTAAGAGACTAGAGGGAAAATAATAAAAATCTTTTTAAACAAATTGAAGCAGAAAAATGAAATCGGAGCACCTACAGATTCGCGGGCCCACCCGTCCGCCGGCCGAAATCGGCGGAAGAACACCAAAACCAATATGGCTGCGGTACCAAAACAATAACAAAGAAAGTAGTTCCGAAATTTAAAGCGAAAGGGTAAAGGGGGACCCCATTGGGAATCCGGGGTTTTTGGGTGGGGGGAGTCAGATACGAGTGGCGATGACCACTGAAAACTTTATATAAACAGTATTGGGGGAGTATGTTGGGAACCAGGTGTTTTTGGGTGGGGGGAAGCAGAGACGGTGTGTGTGGGAGGAAAATAACATAAAATTGAACAGTAGGTGACCCCTTACTCTGCAACCGTGATTCGGGCAACGCTAGCCTACTACTTACCCAAAGTTGGGACTTATTACCCATTTTATATATATTGACCCCTTACTCTGCAAACGCAATGCGGGCTATGCTAGCCTACTGCTTACCCAAATTTAGGACTTCTTACTTATTTTACTCTACAAACGGGAAACGGACCCAGGTAGCCTACTGTACCGGAGCGACTACATATCCGCGGACGATCGATTTATGTGTGCTGTCAGTAAGGCCGTGGCGGAATGGCGCTTCGCGCCTTATGCACATATTTAAAGATTCTTGGCAAGCACGACATGTTTCGGCAAGAGGTAATGTTGCGCTGCGCGCGCTAGCCACAGGGGTTACAGTGGGCCGACCAACCTAACCGCGTGGCTGGCCAGTCTAACCGCAGATAATCCAACAAACCGCGTGGCTGGCCAGTCTAACCGCGGACAATCCACCATCTGGGAGCGACTACATATCTGCAGATGATCGATTTATGTGTGCTGTCAGTAAGGCCGTGGCGGAACGGCGCTTCACGCCTTATCCACATATTTAAAGATTCTTGGCAAGGACGACATGTTCCGGCAAGAGGTAATGTTGCGCTGCGCGCGCTAGCCACAGGGGTTACAGTGGGCTGACCAACCTACCGCGGACAATCCACCAAACCTCGTGGCTGGCCGTCTAACCATGAACAATCCACCATCTGGGAGCGACTACATATCCGCGGACGATCGATTTATGTGTGCTGTCAGTAAGACCGTGGCGGAACGGCGCTTCGCACCTTATCTGCATATTTAAAGATTTTTGGAAAGCACGACATGTTCCGGCAAGAGGTAATGTTGCGCTGCGCGCGCTAGCCACAGGGGTTACAGTGGGCCGACCAACCTAACCGCGTGGCTGGCCAGTCTAACCGCAGACAATCCACCATCTGGGAGCGACTACATATCCGTGGACGATCGATTTGTGTGTGCTGTCAGTAAGGCCCTGGCGGAACGGCGCTTTGCGCCTTATCCGCATATGTATTTATAGATTCTTGGCATGCACAACATGTTCCGGCGAGAGGTAATGTTGCGCTGCGCGCGCTAGCCACAGGGGTTACAGTGGGCTGACCAACCTAACCGCGGACAATCCACCAAACCGCGTGGCTGGCCAGTCTAACCGTGGACAATCCACCATCTGGGAGCGACTACATATCCGCGGACGATCGATTTATGTGTGCTGTCAGTAAGGCCATGGCGGAACGGCGCTCCGCACCTTATCCGCATATTTTAAGATTCTTGGCAAGCACGACATGTTCCGGCAAGAGGTAATGTTGCGCTGTGCGCGCTAGCCACAGGGGTTACAGTGGGCCGACCAACCTAACCGCGTGGCTGGCCAGTCTAACCACGGACAATCCACCCAGTGATAACGAAGGTTGTGACCTAACCAAAGAAACCAACCTAACCGCACTTAGGATGTAAACTACCCTAAATACATTATTGCACTTACCTTAGACTTGAAAATCTTCCATGTCAGAGTTGGAGAATTCTGGTAGGGCGATTCTGGGCCTTTTGACTGGGGGTGGGATGTCTAGCATCGACATTTCAGTTTGAACACCGCGGTCACGGGTTTGTTGAGGTTGAGGAGTACTACTGCGGGATTAAGGACGGATTTTCCTTGGCGTTGACTCTGCTTTCTTTAATGGGTAAGTGCGTTTAATTAGGTCGAGGAATGTTTTGAACGGGCAACCACTGTTATTAAAATATCATTTTTTAATGCAATACATAGAAAAATACAAAGCCATGTAGATTCGAAAGTGTTGGTGTGTATGTTTTTGTTGGTTGGATCGACGTCACGACAGAATTCAAAACTCGCGGCACACGCGACAGGTAGGTCAGGTGATCTACCTTACCCACCGCTGGGTGGCGGATGTATGAACCAATCTCCCTTTCCAGCCAGATTTTTCTCTTCCACCTGTCTCCTGAGGGGAGGCTGGGCGGGCCATCAATCGTATATATCTGCCAGGTAAGTATGTACAAAACCTTATTGTATACTAACAATAACATTTTTGTACATGAACTTTCCTGTCAGATATATACTTAGCTGATTGACACCCTTGGTGGAGGGAAAGAGACAGCAATATTAACATGGAAAAAGGGGGAAACAACACCTGTTGTAGGATGTAAACTACAACCTTGGTTCTTACCTGTTTAGGCAGAAGACTTCATAGTTACTGTCTATTAGTCTGCGTTGCCTGAAGAGCTCAGCGAGGGCGTTGACCTACAGCTGACAGGACTCTTTGGGTCTATCAAAGGGATTTGGTATCCGCTTACTTGATAGAATCCGAGCAGGATCTTGTCAAAGGGGATTCGCCGCCCTCTTATATGACAGCAACCACTATCATTGCAAGGAGCTCAAACATAAACTGATCACCTAACCAATCTAATCATTGTTAGACATACGACATGAAAGAGATGCCTACCCGCATGCTCTTTCAAACAACCAAAAAACTTACAAACTAAACAAGGGGGAAAAAATACACTACAAAGGATATGTCTCAGCTCCCTGCCCCAGCACCGAATCCGCCGATACGTACGGGCCTAACGCGAAGCACTTTTCATACGTAATTTTGACGTCTGTCAGATAGTGGTTCGCGAAGACTGAGTTGCAAGGCCAGAATGTTGCTTTCATAATATTACTCAGGGACATGTTTTTATTGAAAGTTAATGAAGTGGCAAATAGCTCTTACCTCATGAGCTTTGACCTTCAGAAGCTTGAATTGACTTTCATCACATGTCACATGTGCTTCTTTCACCAGGCTTCTGATGAAGAAAGAAAGCGCCATTCTTAGATAGAGCCCTCCTTGGATCTCTTACAGAGCACCAAAGGTTGACATCATTGCCCTTAAGTTTCTTCTTCCTCTGAAGATAAAACTTTAGACTTCGTACTGGGCAAAGTGACCTCTCTGCTTCCTCGCCTACTAAGGCAGATAAACCTTGGATTTCAAAACTCCTAGGCCAAGGATTTGAGGGGTTCTCGTTCTTGGCCAAGAACGAAGATAGGAAGGCACAGATCGCTGCATCTCCTTTGAACCCCACTCTCCCTTCTATTGCATGGAGCTCACTAATCCTTTTTGCGGAAGCCAATGCCATGAGAAAAAGTGTCTTTCTCGTGAGGTCTCTAAAAGAGGCAGACTGAGGCGGTTCGAACTTAGGGGACCTAAGGAAAACGCAGCACTACATCCAGATTCCAACTCGGAATCTCTGACGAAACCTTTTTGGATGTTTCAAAAGATCTTATTAGATCATGAAGGTCTTTGTTTTCTGAATTGTTTAGGTCTCTGTGCCTAAACACTGCAGCCAGCATGCTACGATATCCTTTAATGGTTGATACCGCCAGTCCACCTTTTTCCCTAAGGAAAAGTAAGAAGTCTGCTAATTGGGGTTACAGAGGTACTGGAAGAGGAAAGGTGATGGTTCCTACACCACCACCGAAAGACGTCCCACTTCGATTGTAGACTCTAAGGGTAGAGGCCTTCTTGCTGCTGCGATAGCCATTGCAGCTCTTGCAGAAAATCCTCTCGCTCTGACCAAACTTTTGACAGTCTGAAGCCAGTCAGACCGAGAGCGGGGAGGTTTCTGTGATACCTGTCGAAGTGGGGTTGTCTGAGCAGATCGATCCTCTGTGGTAGGCATCTCAGAATGTCTACTAACCATTCCAGTACCTCTGTGAACCAGACTTGTGCGGGCCAGAAAGGGGCTATCAACGTCATGCTGCCTCCGATTCTGCAAACTTCTTGAGAGTTTCTCCCAGTATCTTGAAGGGAGGAAAAGCATACGTGTCTAGGCCCTTCCAATCTAGGAGAAAGGCATCTATTGACACTGCCCTCGGGTCTGATATAGGAGAGCAGTAGTTGTCTATCCTCGCATTCTTGGCTGCGGCGAAGAGGTCTATGTGAGGCCTGCCCCATAGTCTCCACAGGTCCTGGCAAACATCCTCGTGAAGAGTCCACTCCGCCGGCAGGACTTGATCTTTCCTGCTCAGGAGGTCTGCTCTGACGTTCTTTTCTCCCTGTACGAACCTGGTAAGGAGACAAATCTTCCTTTGCTCTGCCCACAGCAGAAGGTCTTTTGCTGTCTCGTACAGGGAGAAGGAGTGAGTTCCCCCCTGCTTCCTGATGTATGCCAGGGCCGTGGTGTTGTCCGAGTTTATCTGAACTGTCGAAGCTAGGACGTAAGGCTCGAATGCTTTCAAAGCTAGCCAAACAGCCATCAGCTCTTTCTTGTTGATGTGCCAGGTCACCTGTTCCTCCTTCCAGGTGCCTGACACTTCTCTTGAGCCGAGCGTCGCTCCCCAACCTGTTTCCGACGCGTCGGAATACAACACTTGGTTGGGGTTCGGAATGTGAAGGGACATCCCTTCTGCAAACCTGAGAGGGTTCGCCCACCAAGAGAGGTCCTTCTTGATTTCTCTTGAAATCTTGAAGGAGAACTCTAGGTTTTGAGAAAGACAACGCCAGTTCCGATGTAGAAAGAACTGGAGAGGTCCGAGGTGCAACCTTCCTAGAGAAAGGAATTGCTCCAACGAGGAGAGTGTCCCCAGCAAACTCATCCACTCCCTCGCTGTGCATACGTCTTTCTCTAGAAAGGCTGTGACTTTCTCTGAACATCGGGCTATCCTTTTTGGAGATGGAAAAGCCCGAAAATCCAGAGAAACCATCCGAATCCCCAGATAGATACGATCTTGACTGGGGATTAACTGAGACTTTTGAAAGTTCACCATAAGTCCCAGAGAACTCGCCATGAAAAGGGTCTTTTGTAGGTCCTCCAAACATCTTTTCTGCGACTTGGCTCTGATTAGCCAGTCGTCCAAGTAAAGGGACACCCTCACTCCCTCCAAATGTAGCCATCTTGCTACATTTTTCATTAGTCCTGTGAAAACCTGAGGGGCTGTTGAGAGGCCGAAACACAAGGCCCTGAATTGGAATATCCTTCCTCCCATCATGAACCTGAGGTATTTCCTTGAAGAAGGGTGGATCGGCACATGGAAGTAAGCGTCCTGAAGATCTAGGGACACCATCCAATCCCCTGGACGAAGAGCCGCCAACACTGAGGATGTCGTCTCCATGGCGAACTTCCTCTTTTCTACAAAGAAATTCAGGGCGCTTACATCCAGAACCGGTCTCCATCCTCCTGAGGCTTTTGGAACTAAGGAAAAGGCGGTTGTAAAAGCCCGCTGAGCATGGGTCGCTCACTAGCTCTATCGCCTCTTTCTCTAGCATTTGTTCTACTGCCAGAGTAAGAGCTTGGCTCATGATGGGATCCCTGTACTTGGCCACCAACTCCCTCGGAGTCGTCGTCAAAGGTGGTCTTGCTGAGAAGGGAATCAGATATCCTTTCCCGATAATCGAGAGGGACCAGTTGTCCGCTCCTCTCTGTGCCCAGACTTCTGCGAATCTTAGTAGCCTGGCACCTACAGATGTTTGGAGGACTTCTTTCCTACTTTTTCGCTCTGGTAGAGCGAGAGAAGGATCTTCCTCTCTTGAAGGATCTATTACTTCTTGAGGTAGAGGCTCTAGAAGGAGGGCCCCCTCGAAAGGGCTCCTGTCTAGCTGGAGTCTCCTTCTTAGTCTTAGTCTGGAAGATCGTTCTAGGTTTCCGGGCCGACTGAGCGAGCATATCTTGAGTTACCTTCGCGGAGATAGCTCCAGAGATGTCCTGTATTATCTTCTTTGGAAAGAGAAGAGGCGAAAGTTGCGAATATAGTAGCGAGGCTCTCTGAGCATGAGAGACTAACTTGGTCAGAAAAGAGCAGAAGACCGATCTTTTCTTAATAACCCCTGCTCCAAACAGGGAGGCTACTTCGCTAGATCCATCTCTCACTGCCTTGTCCATGCACGTAAGTACACTGTTGAGATCCTCGGGCGAAAGGGAATCCGGGTTCTGGGTCCTTTTAGCTAAGACCCCCAACGACCAGTCAAGGAAGTTGAAGACTTCCAAGACTCTGAACATTCCCTTCAACAGGTGGTCGAGCTCGTTCATCGCTCAGGTAGTCTGAGCAGACAAGAGGGCCGAGCGTCGGGAGGCATCCACCAGTGAAGAGAAGTCCGCGTCTGCAGATGAGGGAAGACCCAGGCCTAGGGGTTCTCCAGACTCATACCAGAAACCAAGTTTCCTCGTAAGCTTAGAAGGAGGGAAAGAAAAAACAGTCTTCCCTTTCTCCTCCTTAGAAAGAAGCCAATCACCAAAACCTCTCAAAGCCTTCTTCATTGAGATGGTTGGTTTCATTCTCACACAGGAGGAAACCTTCGTCTTCTTAGATGTCGAGAATAAAGAGAGAGGAGAAGGAGGAGCGACCGGAGTAAGCACGTCTCCAAACTCCTGAAGGAGGAGGTCTGTCAGGATCTTGTAAGACGAGACCGAAGAATCCTTTACCAAGTCCTCTTCTGAAGGTTCTATTTCATCTACCGAAGAACCTTCGGCTTCTTTACGAGAGCAGGCAGGCGGGACTTCTCCTAAAGAAGTGCGCCTATCCTGTGAGGAGTGTCTGGTAGCCGTCCTGGCGCCTATCAGGTAGAAGCCAAAGCTTCGGGAGAGCTCCTATCGAAGGCGTCCTTCCTACTCCGATGAGGGAGTCCTCTGTAATCTTGTAGTCTGTCCCGAGATACACGGGAGTCCAAAGGGGAGCGCCTGCTAGGAGAGGAGAGCCTACTATGCTCAAGGCGCCTACCAGACTCCATGCGCCTGTCAAGAGGAGAGCGGCTGCCTGGCGAACTGCGCCTGAAGTGAGAGGAGCGCCTGCTAGGCTCTTGGCGCCTACCAACAGGAGAGTGAATCCCTGGAGAAGAGCGCCTACTAGGAGACAGGCGTCTACCATGATCCAAATAGCTAGATCGAGAAGTGTGGGTCTCTGCAAAAGCTTGTCTACCAGCAGAGAAGCTTCTTTCAGGCTCTTTACGCCTGACCTGAACAGAGCGGCTAACAGGCGACTAGCGCCTATCAGGAGAGTAGCGCCTATCTTCAACACGGCGCTTGGCAGCAGGAGAGCGGCTACTTGGGGAGTAGCGCCTACCAGGCTCTAATCGTCTAACAAAAGGAGAGATCCTGTCTCTAGAAGTGTCCATGCAGGGGGAGGCTCTCTTATCCGGAGATTGGAGGTTCTTCGGAAAGGAGCGAGAAGTAGAAGCTGTGCGCTTATCCTTAGAAGAGTGCCTACTAGGAGCTTGATCCCGTTCCACGGGAGAAATGAAGTCGCCAGGAGATAGCTTCCTGGGCGATTGGCGCCTGGAAGACGACTGGCATCTGCCAAGGGAAGAGCGCCTCATTATATTCGCTGGTACAGGAGAGAGAGCAGACTCCGACTGAGAAGGCAACGTAGGAGGAGGTAGCCTAGACTTCTTGACGGGGAGAGAGACGTCCTTCTTACGACGAGCGCCTCCCGCCAATGAGCCCGCAAGAGCCGAAATCTGAGCTTGCAGCCCCGCAAGAATCCGAGCCGGAGATCTTGCAAACTCCTCCACAGGGGACGAGGTTCGAAGCCTACTCTGAGGCGAGTACTCCAGATCCCTCCTGGGTTTCTTGATGTCCACTTCAGGATCCTCCGGAAAAAACTCCGGGCTGGAAGGAAGGGCGCAAGGAGCCTTCCAGGCTCTCTTCAACGGTCGAGAGGAATCCGAGGCGCTCCATCCTCTTCTAGGAGAAGGCGATGAAGAAGAAGAGAAGCATCAGGATCTACCGAGGGGACGCCTGATCGGTGGGGGTTCTCCCTAACCTTCCTGCAGCTGTTGACTTTCCTCCTCCACTGGGACTGGGAGTCTGGAAGAGGTCTAGGCCTGGAAGCATTAAGGAGCCGATCAGACGCACCCTCCACTGCACTGGGGGCACTGCACAAATCACTTGCACTATCACTCTTACCTTGCAACGAACGAATTTTCTTCTCCATGCTATGGATCGTGGCTCTCATGGTTGCCACTTCCGAAGGCGTATCTGTGGGTTCGATGCAGGGAGCAGGAGCTGAAACGGGAGAAGGATCTAGTGCTATGACAGGATTATCTACTTCTACCTCGCTAATACGAGACTTACTAGAACTTCTAGACGAAGCTTTCCTCACCCTGTCTTTCTCCAACTTCCTTAAGTAGGGAAGAAAGAGACTTCCATTCACCCTCATCCAACTTCTCACATTCATTACAAGGGTTAATAAAGGAACATTCATTACCCCTACACTTCAAGCGTACTGTGTGAGGATCTACCGTTGCTTTCGGTAGCCTCACCTTGCATTCATCCATAGAACACACCCTAAACATAGCAGATTTCTTAACCTCTACATCAGACATCTTGAAATCAAAGAAAAATCCAAACCAATATCCAAAAAACAATCCACAAGCGCTTATGCCAAGCCAACAAGATCAGGTACTTCACCGAAAGTCAGTCCAAAGATATCCAAGGCAACGAGAAACGAATTTAACTATCAGGAGGTAACGACCACAGGTGTAGTCGACACCGGCGACAGAAAAAATCTGGCTGGAAAGGGAGATTGGTTCATACATCCGCCACCCAGCGGCGGGTAAGGTAGATCACCTGACCTACCTGTCGCGTGTGCCGCGAGTTTTGAATTCTGTCGTGACGTCAGAGACGTATAGCTAAGTATATATCTGCCAGGTAAGTATGTACAAAACCTTATTGTATACTAACAATAACATTTTTGTATGAGTTGTGTATATATTAACAGTATTACATATTTGTTTTTCAGATATGCAGCTGAGTCTAAGTATGAAGCTTATTTCACGGGAAAACATATTCAGGTAAAATTACCTTCATTTTTCATTTTATATAAATAGATTTCTTGTTATATAGTGTATGCCGAGTTTGAAAGTAATTTGCAATGTGAGTTTTGTCAACATTTAAATTAGTGGCTATTTTGATTGTTATGTGGTAGTTTTAACACTTATTACACAGATACGCATATAATAAACCATCTGTAGACATAATTTTTTTTTATACGTTTTAATCTGACATTAGATACCATTAGAAGTTAGGCCCGGTTGCATGGAGTGTTCAAAAATTTCATGTTAGTATTAAAAAATCATGGTAATCACGCCTAAGAAAGAGTATATAAGTATTGTAGCTTCATAGCATTGTATAGTAGACAAATTTATATCGTAAGGGAATACTTTTATTGCTCTTCAGGTAACGAAAGATGGCGCATCTTTGCTATGTGAATGTGAAGATAGTGTCGGAGTGGTGGACCTTGCAACAGGCAAAGTGACTGGCCGAATCTCCTGTGAAGATGACGTTGTCACGTGCATATCAATTTCGCCAGATAATTCTTCCATCGTCGTGGCTCTGAGGTCTACCTCAATCCAGCAGTATCAATGGCCAGGTTAGGTGACTTAAATCATTTGATAAAGCATGTTCCGTAGTTTTAAGATATACCTTATCCACTTTGGGATGCTTTATATTTTTGGGATGCTTTATATTTTTTTGTTTCCTAATTTCTTGGGTGCTTTCTGCTTTTTTGTGTAACTGATTGTTCTTTTTTTTCTTCCTAAACTCTTTGACAGTGCATTTATTGTTTTTTTTTACAGTATTAGGAAAAAACATTCAAGATTTTGTGGTTCAGTAAATATTTTTTTCAATGTTAAATTACATTCCAAACAATTACTGTTCGTTTGTCAAGGAGGTTTGCATCATATGCATATTCTTTTAAGTCATTGATATGTTTCCACCGAGTTGAAGTTGACTTAAGAAACATGCTGAAGAAAAAGCAGGGGTAGAATTGTACTTATTTCTAGGTTTCATCTTGCCTGTCCACCCCAGCAGTTCTTGCAAGTAAAAGAAGAGAAATTATCTTGACAGGCCTGCCTTGTTACTGACCAAAGGTAGTCATACAAATGAAGACTGTACTAAAGGTTCTTTGCAATAGCTTTTAGCCTCCCAGCTGCCATATTTTCTGACTCTTGTTAAGCATCTGCTCTGTTGTTTGTATTACAATATATTAATTTGTAATGTATTACAATATATTAATTTGTAATAAAGAGCTATAAATCCCATGTATAAATTTCAGGTTTAGAACTGCAGCGAACTTTCAGAGCCTATCACCGGGGTCCTGTTACTGTGATGGACTGGGATGCCTCATCTACATTGCTTATCACAGGAGCTGCTGATTCTTCTGCTCGAGTATGGGATCTTCAGCAGAAGTTTTGCACACACAATTTAAAAGGAGCATCAGGAGTGTTTGGGTAAATAGCATGGAGAAAATGTCTCTGAATTTTTATTAAATTTTATTGCAGATGATTTTTGACCCCTAAATTCCAGTGAATATTATTTGAGGGGATTGTATGTATCGTGAATAATTCATGTGTACTATACCTTGTTCTTTATACATTACAGTACTTAATAACAGTATATCACAGTACAGGCAGTCCCCGGGTTACAACGGGGGTTCCGTTCTTGAGAGGCGTTGTAAGCTGAAACATCGTCAAAAATCCTAAGAAAACCTTACTTTTAATGCTTTGGGAGCATTAAAAACTGTAAACTGCATTCTTATAGCATTTTTCATCAGAACTGTCAAATATTGATTATTTTGCATTTTTGGAGTCATATTTCTTCTGCCGGATCAGTGTTGTAGGTGCCGTAACCTTGGAACATGCGTTGTACCTGGAAATAATTTCTAATAAATATAATTGAAAAGCGTTGTAACCTCGGAACGTCGTAAACCAAACCCGTCATAAGCCAGAGACTGCCTATAGTTCATATTTTAGTAGTTTAATGTACTATTTTTTGTTAAAAATGAGTTAATTGTAACCTACTTTTCTCTATAAACGTAAATTTAACCTCTATAAAACGTAATTTCATACAATGAACTTACCTGTCAGATATATACATAGCTAAGACTCCGTCGTCCCAGCTATGTATATATCTGCCAGGTAAGTATGTATGAAACTTTATTGTATTATAACAATATCATATTTAACTTAAATACTGTTATATTGCTATGATTTTGGTATGTCACATAACTTGTGAGACTTTCAGGTAAATAAACTATGCAGTGTACAAAATATTTTACATTGACATTTTTAGGATAGTGATGTTTCACCCAGAACTGTCCCAAAAACCACATGTCTATGGAGCAGTAGCAAACAAAATCCATATTTGGGCCTTAGCAGCAGGTTCATCGTCTCTTGCAGCAACCCTAGATGGGCATCATTCCAGTGTCACAGCTCTGCAAATAACTGATGATAGAACACGCTTGATCAGGTAGTCTGTTGTTTTTTGGCTAGACAAATTTGATTTTCAGAATATGCCATATGCTCTCTTTGTGTAAGTAGAGTGGTCTAGCTGTTAGTACAGTAGGTACAATTTGCCACTGATATTTCAATTATACTGTTCAAACTTTGCTGCATATGGACCATAACCTTTTTAATAGATGATTTGGATGGCAAGTATGACTAAATCTTTTTATGACTTCTGGTTTTAGTATACTGAAATGCTTAGTTTTCACGATTATTTTTCATTTTCTTCATCTTCAAAAATAAGTACCTTTCTGAAAGGAAATACTAACGTAAATCAACATTGCAGCTCTGGCTTAGATCGTGTTATTATACTCTGGGATCTACAAACATTCACAAGCAAAAGAATTGTGCCTATATTAGAGTCCCTCTCCGGTGTAATATTACAACCAAAAGGTGTGCTTTTTCCTGGTGCTCAAGAAGATGACCATATATATGCCCTGACTGTAGGAGATAAAGGTAAGTAATTATTAAGAAATTCGAATGATTTAAAAATGATTCTTGTAGGACAATTCCTGTTTGAAATGCAGTTTGATTTTCCTTATTTTGTGAGACAATGTGTATGCAAGTATGAAACAAGAATATACAGTATGTACCTATATCGTTGATCATATTCAGTTTTCAATAAGTTTATTATTATTATTATTACAGTAGTACCTCGAGATACAAAATTAATCCGTTCCGAGGCGCCTTTCGTATCATAAGTTTTTCGTATCTTGGACCACATTTTACATGTAAAATGGCTAATCCATTCCAAGCCCTCCAAAAACACCCCAGTAAATTTCATAATAAAGCTAAATTGACCTATAAACAATGAAATACTACAACAATTTGGACCATTCAATACCTAAATTAAGAATAAAAATGCAAAACCTGTAAATAAAGTGTATATTAGTGTACAAGAAATATTATTACTGTAACATAAAATGTGGAAGCTTACCTTTCGAGTGAGGCTATCTCCGAAAGTGGCAGCAGAGGAGGAGGACAAACGCCAGATACGTACACTTAACTTTATGACACACATAAAAAAAATGCCAGAAAAACAAACTAAACTTTACAAAACACATTAACAAAACTGTAACACTTAACTTTACAAAAAATTTATTTTGTCTTTTTTTGATTTTTACATTTCTTTTTACTTTTTTATACTTTACGTAATTTCAATTTCTTCACCCCCGAATGGATGCCTGTCCGTTTACGGAATTTTTCGAACCACCCATGAGAAGCCTTGAACTCTGGGGTTGCCGTTGATGTCCCCTCTCCGCTGTCGTCTTCGGCTTGGGCAATCAAATCGCCGAAAATAGCGCTGGCCTTCTGGCAGATTGCCGTCTCGGTTAACGTATTCGCCATCGTTTATTTTTTATCCTCGATCCATACAAGAAGCAGCCTTTCCATTTCATTATGCACATGGCTCCTCTTGTTGGACAAAATAGTCACGCCCTTCGAAGGTGTAGCTGCTTTGATGGCTTCCTTCTGCTTAAGGATGGTGCCTATCTTCGACGGATTTCGGCCGTATTCCTTAGCGATCACACTCAACCGCAAGCCAGCTTCATACTTTTTTATTATCTCCATCTTTGTCTCCATAGAAAGCATTCTCTTCTTTCTGTGAACTTCAGCAACTTTCTTGGGACCCATGACTATATGTACTGTACGTAATTAAGTTACGTATGTAGTACGTATACTAATTAGGTTCTCACAACACGATAAAGTAGCACAACAAAATCACTAACGAATTTACGTTACTAAACGAAATTGTTGGACCAAACGAATGCCGCATGCGTACGATAAAGATTCTGGTACGAGGTGGTCGGGGTAGGGACGCCACCACGTACGTACGTATAAGATGCATGATGGGAGGGATGTTGTCCAATAGGAGAGAAGGATCTCATGGCTTGGCTAGCATCAGGAACCAATGGGAGAGCAGGAGGATGGTGGCGAGTCTACTAGAACTAAGATGGTGGCGCGTGGCGCGAGTTTCAAAATTGCAAAATTGTTATCGGGCGAATCTCGGACTTTCAGAAACCTTTCGTATCTTGAAAACTTTTCGTATGTAGAGCAGTAAAATTTTTTGTGTCAGCTTTCGTATCTCAAGTTTTTCATAAGTTGAGCCTTTCGTATATCGAGGTACCATTGTATAAAGGATTAGTTTATCCAGACCTCTGAGCCTAATAAAGGCTCGTCAGGCTGGTAGTAAGTTGTTCATACCTGCATTGTCCTAGTACAGTTATTGTTTGTGTGAATTTTGTGTTCCATTGTTTTAGGTAGGAAAGTGAAAGTTATTACAAAAGTCTTATATGAACAATGGTGTATAGTCATTAACTTTTGAATTATTCAATATCATTACAAAACCGTTTTAGACAAGATAATTAATTTTCTTTATTTGTGCAGTTTATCACACGTGGTTGAATTATTCATTATCATTACAGGACCTTTTGGACAAGATAATTAATTTTCTTTAGTTGTGCAGTTTATCACATTTTGTGGTTCATGGCACAAGAATGTGAATGTTCTGTTTATTTTTCGTCAGGTTTTCCTTCAGTATGGCAAGTTGACACTGGACGTCAAGTTTGGAAAAGTTCTCAACCACTTTTGACTGCTATAGAGCGAGAAGGGGCAACTTTAATCCATCAGCTTTTGTATTCATGCAGCCTTGAGTCTGTTATCTTCACAACATTTGATAATTCGATTCTTCTAGCCAAAGTTGATACTTTAAACATATGGAAACAGGTATAGTTGTTATGTAGTAACTTATGCAGGGAATATTAATATACATACATACATTTTTATATAAGGTCAACATATTGCGTTTTGAAGAGTGTTGATTTTGAACAGGACTTTCCAGTGTCTTTTGAAGACCAAGATTTCATTTCCTGCAAACATATATATGTTCATTAAATGTGATACAATATTGTAGGTGTGAGGAAAATTTTGCATAAACATCTCATGCAAATATATAATACAGTATGTGCTTTTAGCACAAAACACTTTTGTTATTTTGTTTCCTATTTATATTTCTGGGCTCAGCTCGTGTCGGCCTATGAAAGGATCCTTAATATCATTCTTTCTAGCAAAATTAATCTAAAATTACCAGAGAAAAGAAAAACAAAATTAAAATGTCAGTAAAACTGACTCGCTCACTCTTTAAAAGAAGTGTCGGTATGAGAATAGGGGCGAGTGAGAACACTACCACGAGACATTCACCAATTAGACCTTCCAATCAGAATCCCCACAAGAGAGAGCTGATACTAACGGGCGATGCGGCCGCTACTACTACTACTAGGGGACGCCACGGACAGCAGCGCCCCTAGCGGTCATCCTTAATTATTAGCGCCAAGCGTCTTACGCATTTTCTTGCTTGTGTACTATTTGTTCCGATACGTAATACAAACCCTCGGTCCTTTAACAATAGGAAGTAGCTAGCGGCAGCTGGAACGGTCGTAAGCTTCGAACAAGGGGAGAACGGTAGTTAACTGCTTGTCCGATGTCGTCCGCGCCGCGCGACTGGGAGGTAAACAAATCACTTTGCTTTCGGCGCCTGTGTGTGGGAAGGACGTGTTCGTCATCGCTCTGCCCGCTTTGTCGTTTGCTTTGAGTTTGAGTATTTGCCCTCTCTTTCTGTATAAATCAGGAGTGACTGTAAGTACTTGGTACATTTCTTTATTGATCTTGGCAATGAGTGAGGAAGAAATGGAGATATCACCGCGCCCTCCAGTCGCCCGTAGTTTAGAGTGTGTCCCGGGCTGGAGGGGCGTAGATGTGGAGGTTTTAGATCATTTGTTGATGTGGACCCTCACGAGGTTTGTACTCGTTGTCGGGGGCGAGAGTGCTCCCGCAACGAGCCCTGTGTCACATGTATGAATTGGTCCGAGGCGCAGTGGGTGCTGTACGAGGGCAGGAAGAGACTTAGGCCGCCCAAGAAGTCATCGGAAAGTCCAGTGACTCCTTTGGTAACGGACACTTCGTCCTCTTTCCTGCCCCCCGGCCAGCCCCCACGTTTCGCGCCTTCCCCTGCGGGGGGGGGTAGCGGAGTCCTTCTCCTCTCTCGATCCGTCGAGTGTGGATGAGGGCGCCCGCTACCCGGACGTACAGCTGTACTCGGGGTCTTCCGTACGCTCTGGGGGGGTGTGTCTCCCCCCAGGCGTGAGGAAACCCCTCTAACTAACCCGACTGTTGCTTCCGCAGGTGTGCCATCAGCGAAGGACGACTTGGGACAGGTGTGGGAGTCGCTGGGACTGCAGGGGATGTGCCCAGCATCCAAGGGTTGAATTCAGCGGTTGGCGGGGTCGGCAGTGGTCACTCATGGTGCGGTGACCACTACTACAACCACAGTAACGACACCAGCATATGAGATGCCACCGCATCTGGTGTATACGCCACATATAATGTCGGTGACACCCACGGCTGCTATACAAAAACCCATTACTGCCGTGCCAAGGAGGACGGTGCACCACCACCTGGATTCTTTGTATTGCCGACCCCGGACTTCCGCTGCCCAAAGAGTACCCCCCTGGACCTGCCGCCAGTGCCGAGGATGACGGTAACTGCCGACAGGACGCCTGGCTCTCCTGTGGTACCTGCCGTGCCTGCCGTACCTGTTGCTGTCCCAGCCGCTCATTCCTTTTCAGATCAGGGGCCTGCGCATTCTCTTTCAGATGTTCCTGCCGTTCCTGCCGTTCCTGCCGTCCTGCTGTTCCCGGACCCTGTTCCTGTTGTTCCTGCGTTGGTGGTGCTGTCACAGTCTCAGGTCTTTCCGGACAGGTGCAGTCGGGCCCTGTTGCTTCGGCAACTGCCCCGGCTCCCTCCTGGATGGAAGACCTGACGTCTGTCCTGCGGAGCCTGGCGAAGAAGAAGAGGAAGAGGAAGAAGGTGTCGTCGTGCTTCGTCGTCTGCTGCCTCTCCTTCCCCTTCGACTTCTAAGGCTGAAACAGCCGAAGAAGAAGAAGGTTGCCTCCTCCCCCCCTAAGAAGACTCCTTCGGGATCTTCTAAGGGCCCGGCTCGCTCAGGCGAGCTGGGAGCTCTTCTGCTGGTCCTCCTGTTCCTTCGGGAACGGGGCCCGTCGCTTCTTCTGCAAAGAAGAAAGCGACGGGGACCAGAGGTGCACCAGCCTCGGCTGGTGCGTCCTCACCTGGTGCTAGCGGTTCTGCCGCTAAACCATGTTCCGTCTCGGCCGCTTCTCGTTCGCGAGAAGCACCGAGTGGACGCTCTTCCAAAGAGGACCGTCCAGCCAAAGTTTTGACGCCCGAGCTCGCTCGCCGTCAAGACAGCGGCGCGGAGCAGAAGGCTGGCGAGAGTCGTGCACACGACTCTCGCCAGGCCAGTGGACGCTCTCGCAGCGATCAACTGGATGCTCGGGCTGACGTGGACGGTCGCTGACCGGTCCACGGGTTGAGGCGAGGAGGAGTCCCCACGGCCGCCGGTACCAGCCACGGCTGGTACCAGCGGTTTGACGCGCCGAGAGGACGCTGGCCGGTCTCGACGCGACAGAGAGCCTAGCAGGTCACCCGTCCGCCGCTCCCGATGGGACCGGGCGGAGACGGTGACCAGCGGCAGCTCGCCTGACGCTAGAGATCGGTACTTGACGTTCTCAGCCGAGCCAATCGCCCCAGGCGAGGCGGAAGGCTTAGGCCTGCTGCCCGACCGTCACCGCGGGTTGACGATCAGCAGCAGCCCTCCACGCACGCTGGTCCGTGCCAGCGAGCGAGGGGTGGGGGGAGCGTCAGGTCTGCCTCTCCCGTACCTTCAACCTCCTCGGGCTATACCGGGAGGAGCGAGGGTACCGAGGAGCGATCACGAGAGGTGCGCCGCTCGTGACCCAGCTATGACGCCGTACGGCTCAGGCACGGTCTTAGGACCGACCAGAACGTACGCGCAAGTAGTTGGAGGCGACCGTCAGGGGTCTGTCGCTGTTTCCTCCTTAATGAAGGTAGGAGTATCGAGGGATATGCTCTTGCTGGAGGGACTGGACGGTCCTACTCCACAAGACGCTGTAAACTCCTGAGATACAGAGGAACTTCGCAGAGGTCATTAAGCTGATGCGTCTGCATAATGACCTTGCGGAAGGATCGCCGCTACCACCGGCAGAGCCACGTCCCGGCTCGAATCATTTTTGGGGTCCCAAGAGGGAGCCCAAAATGATGGTGGGGTTGCCACGATCGGAGCTTGCGGACTCGGTCCTGGATCAGGTGGAGAATCTCGTCTCCGGACGGAGGACTCGCTAAAATCCGGATGGTCCTCTAAGCTGCTTCCTCCTCCTCTACAGCGGCAGAGGTGATTTTTACGTGCCTTCGGAAGACCCGATACTGCCGAAAACAGGTTAACCCGGAGTTAGCGAGGCTGACTCCAGGTGTGTCCCTGCAGCAGCTCCTGTCGGAGAACCTATGGTTCTCGCAGCAGGAGGCACTTGCCCTGGAATCTACCGCTATGGCAGCATTCCAGGCAGTTTCCTGGTTGGATTTGTGGTCCCTCACAATATCCAAAGTAGCGGCCGGCTCTGGGAGTTCTGCTCTCGAAGACGACGCTTCTTTCAGGAGACTGTGCCAGTCTGGAGGAAGAGCAATCTCTTACCTCGCCCATCAGACTGCTAAACCTGTGGGCCAACTTGGTTCTTCGACGTAGGGACGCAGTCCTTACCCGAGTGACCCAAGGGGGCCGGGCGGTGTGAGGCGGCACTCGGCTACGAAATGGACCTCTTAGGAGTTCCCCAGCTCTCTTTCCTGGAGAGATGGTGGACGCTGCGGTGGAAACGGCGGCGCCACTGACGAGAGTGACCGCTTAGTCCACCAGGCAGTCTCGAAGGTTTTCTGGGCAATCTCGAGTAACTGCGGCCAAACCAAAGAGCTTGGCTAGACGCTTCCACGGCGGCGAAGACGGTTTGCAACACCGTCCAAAACCCCGTGTGGAAGACTCTGTTGTTTCAACTTCTGCTAGAGGAGGCCGCAACCAGCCCTCCTCCCAGCCCTCCCCTCCTTTCCCCCGAGGAGGTGCTGGAAAGAAGTCGAAACGAGGAGTTACGTAAACGCTAGGGACGGCGTTCCCCCTCACCTGCTGCCCAAGGAAGTGGGGGGGTGCCTAGCGAGCCTTGGGCGACTTGGCAGCGCTACGGCGCCGAGAACTGGATAGTAAACGTCCTTCGGGAGGGATATCTGCTACCCTTCGAGTCGCGGCCCCCCCTCATCTCCAAACCGGTCCATCTACAGACCTATGTCCGGGGATCAGCAAAGGACAACGCTCTTCGACAGGAGATCAAGACATGCTGGCGAAACGAGCTGTAGAAATCGTGGAGGACCAGTCACCGGGCTTTTACAGCCGCCTCTTCCTAGTGGAGAAGGCATCGGGGGGCTGGCGTCCGGTGATAGACCTCTCTCCCCTGAACCGCTCTTGTTCGCACGACGCGGTTCACGATGGAGTCGGCACGCTCAGTGCTCGACTCGATCAGGGGAGGGAACGATTTCATGCTTTCAGTGGACTTGAAGGACGCGTATTTTCAAATACCCATCCATCAGTCCTCCCAGAAAGTACCTCCGCTTCATCTTCGACGGGACGGTGTACCAATTCAGGGCACTTTGTTTCGGTCTCTCAACCGCCCCACAGGTGTTCACGCGAGTGTTCACTCTGGTGTCGGCTTTGGGCCCATTCGAACGGGATAAGTCTTCTGAGGTATCTCGACGATTGGCTAGTCCTGGCGAGCTCCCGCTCGCAGTTGCTACAGGACAGAGATCGACTCCTCAAGTTTGTTGCGATCTGGGGATCGTGATAAACTACGAGAAGTCCGATCTCGAACCCAAGCAGAAGATGAAGTACCTGGGTATGCTGATAGACGGTAGCAGGGCAAGTCTTTCCGCAGACTGCGTATCAGCAAATTCAGGGAGGCAGCCGGCCGGTTCCTGTCTCGGCAGGAACAGGCAGCACAGCAATGGCAAGTCGTGATCGGCCATCTGTCGTCACTCGAGAAGTTAGTCCCTCACGGGCGTCTTCACCTGCGGTCTCTCCAGTGGAGACTAAGGGAGAGTTGGTCTCAGGCAAAGGATCCTCCTACTTTTCCAGTGGCTATCACGGACAAGGTGAGGCAGGACCTAGCCTGGTGGCTCGACGACAAGACCTCTTAAGAGGAGTGCCCATACGCACTCCCCCCCCGGAGATGCTTCTGTTCTCAGACGCATCGACCGAGGGATGGGGCGCACACCTGGAGGAGTTGCTGACTGCAGGTGTGTGGGACCATCACGAAAAGCACCTTCACATCAATGTCCTGGAACTCAAGGCGGCGTTTCAACGCTCTCCAAGAGTTTCAGGACCGCTTGGTGGGACACTCAGTGGTGTTGATGTGCGACAACACCACAGTAGTGGCATATGTCAACAAGCAGGGGGGCTAGTGTCTCTTCCGCTCCATCAGTTGACGGTGCAGGTGCACGAGTGGGCCACGGCTCACTCGATAGAGCTGTCAGCACGCTACATTCCAGGCAAGAGGAATGTAGTAGCAGACAAGCTCAGCCGTCGGGATCAGGTGATAGGGACCGAATGGTCTCTACACCAAGACGTAGCGGAAAGGCTCTTCAACCTGTGGGGGCGGACCGGAAGGTCGTAGACCTGTTCGCCACCCGGCACAACAGAAAACTTCAGGTTTTCTTTTCAGCTGTGCCGGACCCATGGGCCGCTGCAGAGGACGCTCTCCAACACCCCTGGGACAACCTCTTCGCGTACGCCTTTCCTCCCTTCTGTCTGATTCGGAAAGTGATCAGTCGAGCGCTGGTCACTCCCAATCTCAGAATGATCCTGGTGGCTCCCAAACGGCCACAAGCCGTTTGGTATCCGGACCTGCTGGCTCTTCTTGCGGACGCACCGAGAGAGCTACCCACTTGGCACAACCTTCTAGCCCAGCACACGTAGAACGTTTACCACCAAGCAGTCCAGGTTCCCCTTCAACTTCACGGCTGGCTGTTATCCACCATCTCTTGCGAACGAGAGGCTTTTCTCGTAGCGCAGCAACAGAGATGGCTGGACACGTCCGACAGTCTCTGCAGCTGTGTACCAGGGGAAGTGGGCCGTCTTCTGTGGTTGGTGTCGTAGACAGGGTCTGTCCTCCTCTCAGAGCCACTCTTCAGCAGGTAGCGGATTTCCTCGTGTTTCTTCGCCGAGAGAAGCTCCTCTCAGTACCCACAGTTAAGGGATATAGAGCCGCCCTGGCTCTCGTCCTAAAACTGAGGGGACTGGACATCTCGAATTCGTTCGAGATATCCTTGCTAATGAGGAGCTTCGAAAGGTCTTGCCCACCCAGGGTAACTCAGGCCCCCTGCGTGGGATGTGACTCTCGTACTTAGGAGTTTGACTCGAAGACCATTCGTTAAGCCGCTCCGAGAGTCGTCAGACAGGGATCTGACCCTCAAGACCCTCTTCTTGCTGGGCCCTGGGCATCGGCGAAGAGAGTAGGGGAACTACATGGCCTTTCTTATGATGTTAACTACCAGAGGCTGGGGATCTGTGACGCTCGATTTCGTCCCGAACTTCGTAGCTAAGACTCAGAATCCGTCGATCCCTGACGACAGGTTCGAGTCTTTCACGATCCCCTCCCTCCTGGACTTCACGCACCGATAACGATGCGGATGAGATGCTGCTTTGTCCTGTGAGGGCGCTACGGCGCTATCTGAAGAGAACTCGACATCTCAGGCCTGAGTGTCGACGCCTCTTCGTTAGCACTGGGGTTACCAAGAAAGAAGTCTCCAAGAACACGCTTTCTTTTCTGGCTGCGTGAGGTGATCAGGAGAGCGTACGAAGCTGATGGTAGCGACGACATCCGTACGCCTCCGACCGAGAGCCCACGAAGTCAGAGGTATCGGACCCTCCTTAGCGTTCCGTAAGAACTTCTCCGTGGCGCATGGTCCTGAAGGCAGGTGTCTGGGCCAACCAGACCACTTCACCGTCCTTCTACCTTCGGGATATTTGCCCACAAGTCCTTGGATACTTTTTTTGCCTTGGGACCTGTGGTGGCTGCTCAACACGTTGTGTAAGCTTACCCAGCACCCGAGCAGGCAGAACAGCAATCGATTCCTGGTATGACTGGAGAATGAATGCGTGAATGAGAGAGTGACTGGCTTCTCTTCACCATCTTTTTCTACCTCTACCTGTGGCAGAGGGATACGGTCGTTACCTTGCTGGAAGGGAGTCAGATGCAGGTAAGCTATTCAACAGAGCTCCATCCTACCTCTTTAACTAGAGATAGGAGTATATATCCACCACTTTCTCCAACAAGGGGGAGAAAGTGGATGCCGACATGAGACAAACCCATTACTTTACATTTGCTCATGTAAAGGAAAAAGTTCTTACAATGCTGGTACAAAGAGATACGCTTGCCTCTCTCTTAGTACTCGGCCCAGAGGTCTGACCATTGATCCTGCGGTGCACACCCCGATCAATCGGACAGAGTGGCTTGGATCCCTCCCTCGCTCTTACGACCAGGGAGGCATTCCAGGGATGGACGAACACCAGTCTGTTCATCAAAAAGACTCAGATTCCTCCCACCAAGAAGTGAGTCTTCCTATTGTTTAAAGGACCGAGGGTTTGTATTACGTATCGGAACAAATGACAATTTGTCGAAAATTGCATTTTTCCTAACTATACAAACCTGAGGTCCTTTACATATAGTCCCTCCTCATGCCCACCCCCTCACTCTGCGTATTTTGCATGGGCCAAAAGCAAAAGTGATTTGTTTACTCCCGCGCGACGATCGACAAGCAGTTAACTAAACCGTTCTCCCCTTGTTCGAAGCTTACGACCGTTCCAGCTGCCGCTAGCTACTTCCTATTGTTAAAGGACCTCAGGTTTGTATAGTTAGGAAAAATGGAATTTTCGACAAATTGTCATTTTCTGATTTACCTCATCATCCGTTATGGAACGTGCTGCCATCGCAACGACTAAGTTAAGTGCCTCATAAGTAGTGTTTTACCGTATTTTAGTCTTCCAGGAACCAGTATTTTCCTTCTAATAGGTCATATACGGTTTCCCGGTCGACTCGTGGCGGCGCCATGCTGCCTCATTAAGAATTCCCCGGTCTTCCATACTGGGACTTCTTATACTTATGGGCTTACTATATCACGTTCATCGTTTTTTACATCGCCTTTTTAGCTAGGTTAGCCCATTTACCAATTCTCTTAGTTTGGTATTTAGGGCTATTCTGTGTTTTCTTCATCGGCTATCGCTGGCTCCGAGTAGGCTTCTGTTCCTCGGAACAGTTTGCCCCTCCTGGGCTTCTTCTTTTTCTTCTACTAAAAGTGTCTTTTCCATCTTTACGATGTAATTTTAGTTCTATTTAGGGGTGTTAGGCTAGCCTAGGTGCATGTCCCATGTAATTGGTACAGCCTGGTTCACGTGGCCCTTTCACGGTTGTGTTGCTATCGCGGCTTAGGCCACTTGCGGTCACGTGTTCCATCGCACCTTACCCTTCCCTTCCCTCCCTACCAGGTATAGGGAGGGGTCTGGGGACCCCTTGGTTGCCATGACAACCTCAGTTGCCTTCCTCCCTCCCTCTCTGAGGAGGCCAGGGGTTCTCCCCAGCTGGGGTATAGGGCGACCACTTATCGGTACCGGGTCACCGAGCGGGTAGTTGTTGGGACGGGGAGGAGTAGGCCACCCCCCCTCTCTCTCTCTCCCGCCGTGTACGCCCGAGAACCCTCCCCCCTCCCCAGTTGCTCAGCCACCTTTCTCCCACTGTAACGAACGGAGCCTTCCGCCGCAGCCGGGGGCCACCTTTGGTTATAGATTGCTGGCTCCGCCAGCGGGCGGGTTGGTCACTACTAGTGGTCTATTGCTTGCCTACTATATCCTTACCTTTCTCACCCGCTACCGGAAGGGAGCTTGCTTCTTACCCGGGCACTCTTCTAGTAGACGGGGGGGGAAAGGTTTGATAATTATTTTGTTATTTTTAAGGATATACCCTAGTTTTACGATGAATTCTATAATTATATTTATTTATATGTATACCATCTCCGCCGTTGTCCGTCGTGGTTTCATTTTCACCACCACACCTAGTTGGATTCTATCTCTTGTCTCGGCGTAGCCTTGGACAAACCAACCATCTTACTACCACCACACGTATTATGGCGGGGCTCTGGTTTAATCTAACTTTCTTGCTCCGGCACCAGCGGAGCAACTGTTAGGCTGTAAGTGTTCTCCTGATACTTATGTATCTTTTCCACTTACAGGCTACCACTGTCAGGTCCTTGGGTGCAATGCGACGTTATACGACCCCTGCGCCCACGATGAGTGCAGGTCTCACGCTCCGTGTGCCACGCCTTACAACGACATGATCGTCTGGCACCCGGAAGCCTGCGCCATCTGTTACGACCTGGCCAGTCAGCTGGTGGAGGGGGTAAGTCGATTATAGACTTTTTATCGTTTTACTAACAACACATAGTCATAAGCTTGTTAACAACCCCGCTCCGCCGTTAGAAGCTTAATTTCGCCTTCTCTTTCAGGCTGCCGGTGTGAGGGAAGTCGCCCTTGCAACCCTGAAAGCGTGGGTGGGCGGCTTCGGAAGAACGCCGCCAAAGGCCAGCCTTACATATTGGACAAGAAGCTGGCCGTTCAGATCTTCCCCGGTGGCAAGTCAACAGGGTATGTTGACCCATATCCGCAGCCCCTCTCATGCCTCCATCCAGCAGGAGATGCAGCAGTCTTTCGGGTCGTGGCCACGCAAGAGACGGTCCCGGACGTCGCAACCTTGGACCTTAATATTGAGCCTATGGCGGGGTAGGTGCTGAGGATTTGTTGGTTGAGGTAGGTGTGTCGGGTGCCCAAGGTCTTCCTTGGGCGCTCCTGGATCTTCTCCTGTCCCTTCTTCTACTGCTCGCCTTCTTTCCAAGGCTTTTTGGGATCTGAGATCCCTACCCGCTCCCGCTCTCCCGCTCTCTGTACCCCCAAAGGTGAAAAGGGACAGAGAGAACCGAAGACCCTTGTTAAGACGACTTCTAAAAAGTCGTCGTCGTCTTCTTCAGCTAAGAAGTCTTCGACTTCCTATGCTGACGCTGGTGAAGGCTAAGCCGAGCTCTTCATATTCAAGGAGCTCTAGAAGCAAGTCTTCTAAGGAGAAGTGGCTCGCGCTCCCGCCGAGCCAATGCCTTCTCCGGCCTCCACCGCATCCACTCCGGCAACGCCGGTTGGAGTAGCGGGACCTAGCACCTTTGATCCCACTGCTTTCTCAGCAGTGGTGATGCAACAGGTAGGTGAGATGGTTGGCTCACAAGTCTCCGCCCTAGGAACAAAGTTCGAGCAGATGTTCGCACAACTGTCGAGCACTCTGTCTCAGTCGGGCCAAGTCCATCCAAGATCTCTCTAACAGAGTTAGAGAGAATGAGGACCGAGTAGCTGGGCTTGGTCAGGCTCCTCTTCCGTTCTCCCCAGTAGCAAGTGCTGGTATTCTCCAGCTTCCACCTTATGAGTCGCTACCAGCTTTCTCCATGGAGAACCCATGGAGAGTGGTCGCTTACGCTCCGTTCAAGGATGGTATGATCTCTGTCCCGGAGTGTGGAACTCGAAGGATTGAGGACTTCGAGTTTTATCCTCCGGGATTGACGCAGCCTTTTCATTGGTTATGCTAGGCTGACCGTAGCGGCGCTCACTAGGGAGGCAAGATATCCAGGGGAGAACTTCTCTATAGTAGAGATCACGCTCAACGCGAATGGGTTCACTGCCTTGAGGACTGGGAGTGTACCAACACCAAGCTCCAGGCCTTCAAGAGTCCTTTTACTATTTTTGCGACGGAGGAGGAGGCTTTCTTCTTTCCGTTCGCTACAAAAATAGTAGAAACGACTCTTCAGGCAGTCCTCAAGGATGAGCCCATGCCACAGCTGAGGGAAGCAGAGTCTACTTCTCCGCTCTTCCCAGCTTTCGGAGAATTGTGGGGAAGAACTTGCCTGCCACTTTCACGCTTGGTAAGCTCAAACCGGACTGTGGCTATGGACCAGTTTGGCGAAAAAAGCTCCCAAGGCTGACCTGATTCCTTGATTCAGGCAGAGTTCGACGCTCTAACTAGGTTTGGCAGGTCCCTCAATTCTCTGATTATCACAGAGATGGCTGCTCTCTCGGATGGACGGCAACGGACCTTTGTTTAAGATTCTGGCCAAGTCCCAGCTTCAGACGGTTCAGACGGATGCTTTCGACTTCTTCCAAGCTAGGAGGAATTGCCGAAAGCACGTTTCTGTCAGGGAGTGCACTATTGGCACAAACCTAATAGGATCCCTGGCTTCCAGCATGTGGGGAGCGGATCTCTTCCCAGAGTCCGCTGTAAATGAGGTACACCACGAGGCTGCTAGGCTCAACCAGAGCCTTAGAGCTAGGTGGGGTATCTCATCTAAGAGGAAGCAAGAATCCGCCCCCACTGCTGGTAAGAAACCAAAGAAGTCTGGTAAAAGGTTCCAGCCTTACCAGAAACACCAGCAACAACAGCAATTCGTTCAGGCCGTCCCGGTTACCCAACAGGGACAACCTCTCGCTGGCCTTCAACCCTATGTATGAAGGTCAGGCTTACCCTCCCTTTAATAGGCAATCGAGAGTAGGGCGAGAGGCCACTTTCGCCAGCGTGGCACAGAAGGGCGGCAAGGAGTAAAGCAGTTCAGAGGAGGCGTGGTGGTCAACCCGCCCATCAACAATGAGGCTCCCCAGGTAGGAGGGAGGCTGTTCCTCTTCCGTCACAGGTGGGGGTTCAGCAATTGGGCACAGCATAGTGTCCAAAGGATTGGTTGGAGTTGGATCAAAGATCCCCCTCCAATCAAATCATTCCGCCAAGTACCATCAAAGGAATTGACAGATTATGCGGAGGTCCTCAGAAAGAGCTATTGCGAGAGTCAAGCAATCTAAAATTTCAAGGTCGCTTATTCAGCGTGCCAAAGAAAGGCTCAACAAAAGAAGGGTAATCTTAGACTTGTCAAGGCTAAACTCTTTCATTCGTTGCGACAAGTTCAAAATGCTTACCCTCTCGCAGTAAGGACCTTACTTCCTCGTGGAGCCGTCACGATGCTCCATCGATCTTACAGACGCATACTATCATATCCTATAGCCAGACACTTCCGCCCATTCCTAGGATTCAGGCTAGGAAATCAGACATTCTCATTCAAAGTGATGCCCTTTCGGTCTGAATGAGTCCCCCAGGGTATTCACGAAATAGCAGAAGTAGTTTGTGCAACAATTGAGAACTCAGGGAATAATGATAGCAGCATACCTCGACGATTGGTTGATCTGGGGCACCAAACAATCGGAGGAATGCCTCAAAGCCACCCCCAAAAGGTAGTTCATTTCTGGAACATCTGGGGTTCCAGATAAACAAAAAAAACGAAATCCAGACTTACTCCCGGAGTCTCGTTTTCAGTGGCTAGGAATCCAATGGGATTTGTCTTCCCACAATCTGTCAATTCCAGTGGCCAAACGGAAAGAGATAGCAAAGTCTGTCAGACATTTTCTCAAATGCAAGCAAACATCAAGGAGAAAGCCAGGAAAGAATCCTAGGTTCCCTTCGTTTGCTTCAGTGACCAGATATCTCCTGAAAGCAGGCTGAAAGATATAAATCGAGTTTGGCGATCGAGAGCAAACGCCAAATCTCGAGACAAGTTGTCAGTAATTCCACAGATCCTTCGCAATCAACTCCGTCCATGGGACAAAAGTAAACGAAACTTGGCCAAGCGGGTACCCCTTCAATATCCCTTCCAGTGTTAACCATTCACACAGATGCCTCCCTGTCCGGGTGTGGGGGGGATATTCTCAGTTCAAACAGGTTCAGGGGACTTGGTCGTTCAATTCCGCCAGCTCCACATAAACGTTCTGGAAGCAATGGCAGTAATTTTCTTACCCTAAGAGACTTCTTCCCCCGAAAAAGTCTCATCTAAGACTAGTTTTGGACAGTGCAGTGGTAGTTCATTGCATCAACAGAGGAGGGTCCAAATCCAACGCATGTGAACCATGTTATGATAAGCCATCTTTGCCCTAGCAAACAACACAATGGCATCTGTCCGCCACTCACCTGGCGGGGGTAAGAAATGTGATAGCAGACGCCTTGTCCCGGTCAGTCCCTCTGGAATCAGAATGGTCCCTAGACGACGGTCATTCCGGTGGATATGCCGAGAGTCCCAGGTCTCCAAGTAGATCTCTTCGCCTCACAAGCGAACCACAAGCTCCCTTGCTATGTGGCCCCCAACCTGGACCCTCTGGCTTATGCCACGGACCGCCCTGTCGTTAGATTGGAATCAGTGGAGTAAAATTTGTTTTTCCTCCAGTGAATCTTCTCTTGAGAGTCTTGAGCAAGCTGAGGACTTTAAAGGGACTAGTAGCCCTGATTGCTCCAGACTGGCCCAAGAGCAACTGGTATCCTCTGCTTCTGGAATTGGGTCTCCGACCTCAACGGATTCCCAATCCCAAGCTGTCACAATCAGTACAAATGAGGACTGTGTTCGCTTCCTCAGGAATTCTTCAGACCCTAACTTTATGGACTTCATGAAGTTTGCGGCTAATAAAGATGCTAACATTGATCCACAAAACATCCTCTTCCTAGAATCAGATCAAGAGAGAGGTCCCAACTATTGAGCCAATATGACCTCAGCTGTTTAAAAAATTAGCATCCTTCCTGGAAAGGCAATCAAAACACTACAACCAACCATGACAGTTAATTTAGCTATATCCTTTTCAGATCCTTGTTTGAAAAAGGTTTAGCAGGCTAGCACTATTACTACTCATAAATTGGCTTTGAAGAAGATCTTTCAGTTAGGTTTCCAGATAGATCTGACTGAATCTTATTTTACGTCTATCCCTAAAGCCTGTGCTAGACTTAGACCTTCTCAAAGGCCTACTGCAGTCTCATGGTTCTTAAATGATGTCCTCAAACTAGCATCAGATACTGGACAAACTCGTCTTGTACATTCACAATGCCTTCTTAGAAAGACATTATTCTTATTAAGCCTAGCTTCAGGAGCTAGAATTTCAGAAACTGTCGGCTCTATCCAGAGATGCGGGTCATGTGGAATTCCTTCCCCTCAATAGAAGTTCTGCTTGCTCCGGATCGTAGTTTTTTTGGCTAAAAATGAGGATCCTCTTGCAAGGTGGGCCCCTTGGAAAGTCATCCCACTTCCGCAAGACCCTCTCTCTTCCACCCCAGTATCAACTTTAAGAGCCTTTCTATCTCGTACATCCTCAAGATCCTCAGGTTCTCTCTTTCATGAGAGAAAAAGGTGGTACTTTATCAGTAAAAAAAAAAGGTATTAGGCAACAAATCCTTTACTTCATTAAACAAGCCAATCCTAGATTCATTTCCAAAAGCACATGACATCAGGGGAGTAGCCACCTCAATTAATTACTTTCAACATATGAACTTTGAGGATCTTAAAAAGTATACTGGATGGAAATCTCCGACAGTCTTTAAACGTCATTATCTAAAGTCCTTGGAATCTTTAAAATTTTCTGCAGTAGCAGCGGGAAACATTGTTTCCCCTGATACTGTATAGTAGTCGTAGTATAGATCCAGGTCCTCTCTACCTACCTCATCCAACATGCCTCACCCTATCGCCATGCTACTACTCGGATATTCTAGCCTTAGCCGCTGAGATCATATTAGTGGATTGTCCCTTATTTTTTTTGCTAGGGACATCCACACTATGTACTGATAATGTACTTCAGTGTACCTACCCTTATTTTTATGCTAGGGTAGGACACAATGTGTTGTATATTTTGTAAATAAGTATCTAAGTAAATCTATTTTGTTTCAATTACACTGCATTTTTGTACTTTACTATGTTTACTGTAATTTTAAGTACTTACATTACTAAACTTTCTTTTATGTCATTGTTTAAAATAAGTTAGCCTTAAGTCTTAGTTTATATGCTGTAATAACTGATTTACTTATATATATTCCTCATTTTAACATCTGTTTTTCATTTGTCCTTTTTTCCCATCTTGTCTGTTTCTCTGGTACTCTTTTTCATAGGCCGACACGAGCTGAGCCCAGAAAAGGGATTTTGACGAAGGAAAAATCTATTTCTGGTGATTGGCTCGTGTCGCCCTATGAAACCCACCCTGTATTGATTGCCCCCCCCTGCAGGACAAGATGTTCTTAGATTAAGGATGACCGCTAGGGGCGCTGCTGTCCGTGGCGTCCCTAGTAGTAGTAGTAGCGGCCGCATCGCCCGTTAGTAATCAGCTCTCTCTTGTGGGGATTCTGATTGAAGGTCTAATTGGTGAATGTCTCGTGGTAGTGTTCTCACTCGCCCCTATTCCTCATACCGACACTTCTTTTAAAGAGTGAGCGAGTCAGTTTTACTGACATTTTCTTAATTTTTTGTTTTTTCTCTGGTAATTTTAGATTAATTTTGCCTAGAAAGAATGATATTAGGATCCTTTCATAGGGCGACACGAGCCCAATCACCCAGAGATTTTTCCTTCGTTCAAAATCCCTTAAATAAGA
>NC_087220.1:62893113-62930033 GCF_015104395.2 Macrobrachium nipponense
TCTTATTTAAGGGATTTTGACGAAGGAAAAATCTATTTCTGGGTGATTGGCTCGTGTCGCCCTATGAAAGGATCCTTAATATCATTCTTTCTAGGCAAAATTAATCTAAAATTACCAGAGAAAAACAAAATTAAGAAAATGTCAGTAAAACTGACTCGCCTCACTCTTTAAAAGAAGTGTCGGTATGAGAATAGGGGCGAGTGAGAAACACCTACCACGAGACATTCACCAATTAGACCTTCCAATCAGAATCCCCACAAGAGAGAGCTGATACTAACGGGCGATGCGGCCGCTACTATACTACTAGGGGGACGCCACGGACAGCAGCGCCCCTAGCGGTCATCCTTAATCTAAAGAACATCTTGTCCTGCAGGGGGGGGCCCATCATACGGGTGGGGGGGTTTCATAGCCGACACGAGCCCAATCACCCAGAAAATAGAGTTTTTCCTTCGTCAAAATCCCTTTTCTGGCTCAGCTCGTGTCGCTGCGCGAAATATCCTTTAATCTATTATTTCTAGGGTAAATGTACTAACACATACAGAGAATAAATAAAATAAAGAAAAAGGTCAGTATAACTGACTCGCTCACCCTCCAAGAGGGTGTCGGTATGAACCACTAGGCGAGTGAGACCACTACCACGAGCCAAATACCAATAGAAATCTCCCACAAACAAAAACCCTCCATGAGAGAGCCGACCCACAGAGTGAGCAGCTCGTACTACTACTACTCCATCCCATGCTGCCGACTGCTGCGCCTCTGGTGCATCCTTTTCAGTTAGCGCACACGAGTCACACGTGATATTTTTCTCTCTGTGTTTTTTGTGCCCTTTCGTTGGATTTATCTATGATGGAGCGTGCAGCTATTGCAGCAGCTAAGTTAAGTACTCAGTATTTATGGTTAGTTGGTTTTTTCCGGCCCTCAGTCAGTATTTTGCCGTTTTTTAGGTATAAATACGAACTCGGGGTCGGAAGCATGGCAGCATGGTTCTGCCGCGTGGTGGGTTCGTTCTCGGTCTCCCATACCTAGAACATCCCCTTATCTATATACGCTCTATATTTATTATCCATTTTACTTAGGGTACTGTCTACTCAGGTTTGTCATGCATGCATGTCTTTTACCTTATGTAGGCTTCTTCTTTCCAGACCCTAGTCCCGGCTCTTAGTATCGGCCTCTGACTAGCTTTGAGTGGTAGACTTTCCTTCGGGTTAGTCGTACACTCCTGGATTTTTTCTCCTACTATATTGTTTTCTTTCTTTTATTTTATTTTTTTTTATTATACCATGTATTTTGTTGTGGCTAGGTTAGTTAGGCGTCTGGCTTAGCCTAGGTCCTGGCTCCTGGAGGCCTATGCTACCGCTCATCAGTTCGTTGCTTCCCTATAGCATCTCTCTGATCAGTCGGTTTTGGCCCAGTAGGTCTCCTGCTACCGCTTTTCAGTTTCAGTTGCTTCCCGATAGCATCTCTCTGATCAGTTGGTTGGTCCTAGGCTTAGTTGTCTTATTTTAGTCTTACCGCCTCGTGGTCACTACGCGATCACGAGACAGCCAGACGCCTGCCAGTCCCCTTCCCCCCTCCTCCGCTCTTCCATAGAGTCGGGGGAGGGTGGGTCGGTCTGCCCACGCTCGCTCCACATACCCGAGCATGCCTCCCTCTCTCCCCCCAGGCGGAGGGGCCAGGGAGACGGGACAGACCCAGACTGGACGCGACCTCTCCGGCTTCTCGGTCCGGCCCGGTGGTGATGTGGTGGGGGTACTGGCCTTTCCCCCATCCGTTGCTTCCTTGTCGCTCCGGTTCGCTCGAGCCTGTATGTCTCCTCGCTCTTCCCGACCTTGCTAGGACTCCTTTCCTGATCGGAGTCCTGGCATCCAGCGGGAAGATGTTAGTCCACCCAGTAGAGTGGACCGGAACATACAGTGGGTCCCTGCTAAACCTTCACCGCATTGCTGAGTTACTAAACTCCGCTACGCACTGGACTTGGTCCGGTTCGTTTGAGTTTTAGGTTTAAGCGTTATTAGATTAACTATAAGTTTATCTTAAGTACCTTAAACCTTTTCCCCCCCTCCCTTACATGTCTTACCGGATATCTCCGGGATTATAGCCTATTCAGGCGAGGCAGGGGGGGGTTATGCCCAAATTTTTTCCGAGCTCCGGCATGCAACGGAGTTCTTCTGTCCCTTAGCCTGTAAGTGTTATTCTTTGATACTCATGTATCTTCCCACTTACAGGCCACCAACTGTGAGCATCCGGGATGCGCCGCCACACTTCAGGACCCATGTGGACACGAAGTTTGCCGGTCCCATGCTCCATGCGCGACGCTGCACGGGGACATCCAGGTCTGGTACCATGAGACGTGTACCATATGTTACGATCTGGTGAGCCAGCTTTTAGAAGGGGTGAGTATCCCATCTCCGGTAGCTGCTCCGCTTCTGTTTTAGTGCTTAAGTTTTCATCATCCACTTTAACTTAAGGCATCTAAGTTTAAGTTATATTTTAAGTTTTTAGTTTTAAGTGATTCTTAAATCTAATCTACGCCCTCTCTCCAGGCGCCGGCAGTGAAGGATACCGCACTGGCAACCCTGCGGGCCTGGGTCGGCGGTTTTGGGAAGAACGCCGCCAAGGGTATGCCCTACATCTTGGAGAAGCGGTTGGCGCTGTTAATCTTCCCCGGAGGCAAGGCGACAGGATACGTCGACCCAGTAGAGGCGGCCCTACTATCGCCTTCATCCAACAACAGCTGGCTGCCTCATTAACTGATCAAGACCGAGGATATCTCCACGGACGTCGCGACTCTAGATATTAATGTGGAACCTATGGTAGGTGTAGACGACCTGTTGGTCGAGGCTAAGTTAGGGTGGAACACCCAAGGGTCACCCTTGGGTGTAACTGTTTCTTCTACTCCTGCAAACCTCTCCATCCTTCCAAGGCTTTACAGGTGATGAATTATATACTCCTCCTGACGCTTCGGTTAGACCTAAGGTCAAGGGTCAAGCAGTGAAATCCTTGACTAAGACGTCGTCGTCGTCTAAGACTTAGAAGTCGACTTCGGCGGTCATTCCATCCATCTACGTAAGTTCTGCCGGCTGCGAATCCCGGAGCAGACAGGTCTAAAGCTTCTAGCTCCGGCTCTAAGTCCTCGAGGAGTAAATCCTCCAGAGAGAGATCTCGCACCCCGGCAGAGTCACCAGTTCCGCTACCCTTGGTTCCGATTCAGAGCCACCCCTCCACCTCCGCAGCAGCTCCGGCCTTGGACTCCAATGCTGGCCTGTTGCAACAGGTGGGCGACCTGGTTGGGTCCCTAAAGAGTAGCATGGAACAAATGATCTCTCGTCTGTCGGATAGGATTACTTCCCCAAGACTCCATTATAGCCGGACTGAGAGAAGCCCCTCTAGCCTCTCCTCCACTTTCCAATACGAGTGGAACTCAGCTTCCTCCGTATGACTCGCTACCTCCGTTCTCGATGAACAATCCATGGAGAGTAGCGTCATACGCCCCCCTTCCAAGACGGTCTCATTTCCATACCGGAATTCGGAACTCGAAGGATAGAGGAACTTCGAGTTCTTCCCGGAAGACCTCCAGCCTCCGTTCATAGGCTACAAGGCTTACAGCTTCAGCCATGTTTCGGGATGATAGGGTGGTACCAAAGGAGACCAGTCCTCTATTCACGAGACCAGGCTCAGAGAGAATGGCTCAGATGTTTAGAGGACATGGATTGTTCTAAATACCAGGATACAACCTTTCAAGAGTCCCTTTACCATTTTCACAATGGATGAGAGTACCCCGCTCCCGTTCCTGACAAAGATCGCGAGGTCTACATCCCAGAGGCCAGAAGGGGGAACCCATGCCTCAATTGAAGGAAGCAGATCCCACATCTCCGTTGCTCCCCTCAGGCCGGAGAATTGTGGGAGGACTTGCCAAACACCTTCTCAGCTGGCAAACTCAAACCGGACTGTGCTATGGAGCAGTTTGGTGAAAAGCTACCCAGCTCCCAGATGCCTTATTCAGGCTTGAATTTGACGCGAAATCGCGATTAGCCAGATCAATTAACTCTATGGCTATGTCCGAGGTAGCAACCATAGCTTATGGCTCAGAACCGCTTTTTAAGCTCATGACCAAGCCCTGACTCAAACGGTACAGTCGGATATGTTTGAGTTTGCCACTGCTAGAACGAATTGTAGGAAGCATGTCCTACAAGAGGCAACCATTCGACATGAGCCGAATAGGTTACTCTCGTCTAACATCTGGGAGCAGATCTCTTCCCAGAAGCTATGGTGAAGGAAGTCCAGTCAGAGGCTACGAGGCTGAACCAGAGCCTTAGGACCGTTGGGGCCTTACGGCTAAGAGGAGACAAGACCTAACACCTAAAGGTAAGGGACAGAGGAAACCTAGGCGTTTCCATCCTTACAGAAAAAGCAGCCACGCTTTCCTCAGCAAGTTCAGCGGTGCCCTTAGTGCAAACAGCCAACCTTCCACCTCTAAGGCTCAATCACAGCCAATTTATGTGATATCCCCTCAGCCTCAGCCCTCCACCTCTTACGCCATCTCTCCAGCTTACAATCAAGCCTTCGAGAGTCAAGCTTCACAGAAGTATGACCGCTCGGGTAAGGGAGGCAGAGGTAAGCGTTCCTTTCGTGGGAGAGGATCGGGAGGCCCCTTTAACAGGGGAAAGCACTTCAGAGGAGGCCGAGGCGGTTACCAGAACCAATGAAGAACTTCAGGTAGGAGGGAGGCTGTTTCACTTTCGCCACCGGTGGAACTTCAGCGAATGGGCTCAGAGCATAGTGTCAAAAGGCCTGGGTTGGAGCTGGTTGACGAACCCACCTCCATCCAGACCTTTCCGTCAACTTCCTTCCAAAGAATTGACAGAGTACGCAGAGGACCTCCTTCAGAAAGGAGCTATAGCGAGAGTCAAGAGATTAAAATTTCAAGGTCGCTTGTTCAGCGTGCCGAAAGAAAAGGCTCACAAAAAAGAAGGGTAATCTTAGACTTGTCCCGCTTAAACTTAGCCATCCG
The DNA here is from genome assembly GCF_015104395.2 of Macrobrachium nipponense. Taxonomy (NCBI): domain Eukaryota; kingdom Metazoa; phylum Arthropoda; class Malacostraca; order Decapoda; family Palaemonidae; genus Macrobrachium; species Macrobrachium nipponense. The sequence goes on from NC_087220.1 coordinate 62,898,125, forward strand.
CTGCGACAAGTTCAAGATGCTCACGATCTCACAGGTGCGGACCTTACTTCCCCGTGGGGGCCGTCACCACCTCTATCGATCTTACAGACGCCTACTATCATATCCTATTGCAAGACACTTCCGTCCGTATCTGGGTTTCAAGATAGGAGACCAGGCATTCTCCTTCAAGGTAGTTCCCTTCGGACTCAACGTGGCAGGGTGTTTCACGAAACTAGCGGAAGCGGTAGTGCAACAACTTTCAGATCACAAGGGATTATGGTAGTAGCGTATCTCGACGATTGGTTGATCTGGGCTTCAACAGTCGAGGAATGCAACAGAGCTACACTGAAAGTGATTCAGTTCCATGGAATATCTAGGCTTCAAGATAAACAGGACCAAGTCAAGACTCACTCCAGAGTCAGACTTTCAGTGGCTGGGCATTCAATGGAATCTATCCTCCCATACTCTGTCGATTCCATCAACCAAAAGGAAAGAAATAGCGAAGTCAGTCAAGCAATTTCTAAGTCACAAACTGGCGTCAAGGAGAGCTCAGAGAGGATCCTGGGTTCTCTCCAGTTTGCATCAGTGACGAACGTCTTAATGAAAGCCAAACTGAAAGACCTAACCAGAATCTGGCGCTCACGAGCAAATGTCAGGGCCAGGACAAACTATCCTCAGTCCCTCTGATTCTAAAGAATCGTCTTCGGCCGTGGGCGAAAGTCAAGAATTTGTCAGTGTCAGTACCCCTTCAGTTCCCTCCACCAGGGATTACCATCCACACAGACGGCGTCCTTAAGCGTTGGGAGGGTATTCAAACGGTCCAAAAGGTTCAAGAACTTGGTCACCTCAGTTCAGTCAGTTCCATATAAACGTACTGGAGGCAATGGCAGTGTTCTTGACTCTAAAAAGGTTGCGCCCACCAAAGTACTCCCACATAAAGCTAGTTCTGGACAGCGCAGTGGTAGTACATTGTATAAACAGAGGAGGCTCCAAGTCACGTCATCTAAATCATGTGATGGTATCCATCTTCTCCCTGGCAGACAAGTTCAGTTGGCATCTCTCCTCCACTCACATAGCTGGAGTGAGAGAAACGTCATAGCAGACGCGTTTATCCCGATCAGTGCCCTAGAGTCGGAATGGTCACTGGACAACAGTTCGTTCCAATGGATCCTTCAAAGAGTCCCAGGGCTACAGGTGGATCTCTTCGCATCTCAAGCGAATCACAACTTCCCTGGTTATGTAGCCCCCAACCTGGACCCTCTGGCCTATGCCACGGACGCCCTGGCTCTAGACTGGAACAACTGGAAGAAGATTTATGTCTTTCCCCCAGTGAATCTTCTTATGAAAAGTTTTAAACAAACTCAGGACGTTCAAGGGTCAAGTGCTCTAGTAGCCCCAGACTGGCCGAAGAGCAATTGGTATCCCCTAATTCTGGAGCTGGGCCTTCGTCCTCTTCGGATCCCCAATCCCAAGCTCTCCCAGTCAGTACAAACGAAGACTGTGTTCGCTCCTCAGGGATTCTCAAAACCCTAACTTTATGGATTTCATGAAGTTTGCGGCAAAAAGGGATGCGAATATTGACCCATCAGAATATTCTCTTCTTTGGAATCCGATAAAGGGATTCAACTTTGAGACAGTACGATGCTGCTGTCAAAAAGTTAGCAATCTTCCTGAGAGAATCTGATATTAGAATCATGACAGTTAATTCAGCTATATCCGTTTTTCAGATCCTTATTTGAAAAAGGTTTAGCAGCTAGCACGATTACGACAAACAAGTCAGCCTTGAAAAAGATATTCAATTTGGGTTCAACATAGACTTGACGGATTCCTACTTCTCGTCTCCTCCAAGGCATGTGCTAGACTTAGACCTTCTGTAAGGCCTACGTCAGTTTCATGGTTCTTAAACGATGTTCTAAAACTGTCTTCAGAAACCGACAATGACACATGCTCGTTTATAATGCTCTTAAGGAAAACCCTGTTTTTATTAAGCTTAGCTTCAGGAGCAAGAATTTCAGAACTGTCGGCTTTATCCAGAGATCCGGATCATATTCAATTCCTTCCCACAGGGGAAGTACTACTTTCTCCGGAACGTAGCTTTTTAGCAAAGAATGAAGATCCTTTGATGAGGTGGGAACCTTGGAAGGTTTACTACCCCTTCCACAAGATGTATCTCTTTGCCCAGTTTACAACCTTACGAGCCTTTCTGTCCAGGACCTCCTCATCCTCATCGGGTCCCCTCTTTAAGAGGAAAAAGGTGGTACTTTATCCATTAAAGGCATCAGGCAGCAAATCCTGTACTTTATTAAGCAAGCCAATCCTGACTCTTTCCCGAAAGCAACATGATGTTATGGGCAGTAGCCACCTCAATTAATTATTTCCAACACATGAACTTCGATGAGTTGAAAAAGTATACCGGATGGAAATCGCCGACAGTGTTCAAACGCCATTACCTTAAGTCCTTGGAAGCTCTGAAATTTTCAGCAGTAGCAGCGGGAAACATAGTTTCCCCTGATTCTAGTTAATTTTTAGTAGAAGATTCAGTCCTCCTTTCTACCTGCTTCACCCAACAGTTCGTCTATTCCTACCGTGTTCATTACATTCACCTGGTGTCTTAGCTGCTTTTATGGATGATGTAGTGGGTGCCCCTTAGTTTTTGCTAGGGACACTCACAGATGATTATGGATTTTGATCTCATGGATGTTACCCCTTATTTTTATGCTAGGGGATACATCTCATTTATAATGGTACGGGTTTGTATATTAAGTCATATGCATTCCTTATATATTATCATTGTTGTTTAATTTGTTCATTTGACTACTCTAATTGCTATATATTTTGATACATGCCTTTACACAGATACCATTTTGTTACATGTAAGCCATTTACCTCTGTACATATGTAAATTACCTTATGATAAGAAACATGTTTAGAATTAAGGGTAATTTAAGCATATTTCTATTTGTATCACTGTGTATTTGTATCTTTTTAGCAATTATACTTTTTTATATTTACTTTATTTTTTATTTGAGACCTATTCTGATTTATTTTTATTACTTTTGTTTACAATCTTGTGCTATTTCTCTGGTACGATTTCGCGCAGCGACACGAGCTGAGCCCAGAAAAAGGGATGTTTTGACGTAAGGAAAAAATCTATTTCTGGGCGATTGGCTCGTGTCGCCAGCGAAATCCCACCCTACCCATCCCTTCGCCCAAGATTGTCTGCTAACTTCAGGATGGCCACCAGAGGCGCAGCAGTCGGCAGCATGGGATGGAGTAGTAGTAGTAGTACGAGCTGGCTTCACTCTGTGGTCGGCTTTTCTCTCCTCATGGGTGGGTTTTTGTTGTGGGAGATTTCTATTGGTTTTGGCTCGTGGTAGTGGTCTCACTCGCCTAGTGTTCATACCGACACCCTCTTGGAGGGTGAGCGAGTCAGTTATACTGACCTTTTTCTTTATTTTATTTATTCTCTGGTATGTGTTAGTACATTTACCCTAGAAATAATAGATTAAAGGATATTTCGCTGGCGACACGAGCCAATCGCCCAGAAATAGATTTTTCCTTACGTCAAAATCCCTTTTGTGGGCTCAGCTCGTGTCGGCCTATGAAAGAGTACCAGAGAAACAGACAAGATGGGAAAAGGACAAATGAAAAACAGATGTAAAATGAGGAATATAATAGTCAAATCAGTTATTACAGCATATAACTAAGTACTTAGGCTAACTTATTTTAAACAATGACATAAAAAACAAAGTTAGTAATGTAAAGTACTTAAAATTACAGTAAACATAGTAAAGTACAAAAATGCAGTGTAATTAAACAAAATAGATTTACTTAGATAACTTATTTACAAAATATACTTACACACATTGTGTCCTACCCTAGCATAAAAATAAGGGTAGGTACACTGAAGTACATTATCATACATAGTGTGGATGTCCCTAGCAAAAAAAATAAGGGACAATCCACTAATATGATTCTCAGCGGCTAAGGCTAGAATATCCGAGTAGCATGGCGATAGGGTGAGGCATGTTGGATGAGGTAGGTAGAGAGGAGACCTGGATCTATACTACGACTACTATACAGTATCAGGGGAAACAATGTTTCCCGCTGCTACTGCAGAAAATTTTAAAGATTCCAAGGACTTTAGATAATGACGTTTAAAGACTGTCAGAGATTTCCATCCAGTATACTTTTTAAGATCCTCAAAGTTCATATGTTTGAAAGTAATTAATTGAGGTGGCTATCCCCTGTGATTCATGTGCTTTTGGAAATGCAATCAGGATTGGCTTGTTTAATGAAGTAAAGGATTTGTTGCCTAATACCTTTTACTGATAAAGTACCACCTTTTTCTCTCATGAAGAGAGAACCTGAGGATCTTGAGGAGGGTACGAGATAGAAAGGCTCTTAAAGTTGATACTGGGCAAGAGAGAAGGGTTCCTTGCGGAAGTGGGATGACTTTCCCAATGGGGCCCCACCTTGCAAGAGGATCCTCATTTTTAGCCAAAAAAACTACGATCCGGAGCAAGCAGAACTTCTATTGAGGGGAGGAATTCCACATGACCCGCATCTCTGGATAGAGCCGACAGTTCTGAAATTCTAGCTCCTGAAGCTAGGCTTAATAGAATAATGTCTTTCTCAAGAAGCATTGTGAATGTACAAGACGAGTTTGTCAGTAATCTGATGCTAGTTTTGAGGACATCATTTAAGAACATGAGACTGCAGTAGGCCTTTGAGAAGGTCTAAGTCTAGCACAGCTTTAGGGATAGACGTAAAATAAGATTCAGTCAGATCTATCTGGAAACCTAACTGAAAGATCTTCTTTCAAAGCCGATTTATGAGTAGTAATAGTGCTAGCTGCTAAACCTTTTTTCAAACAAGGATTCTGAAAAAGGATATAGCTAAATTAACTGTCATGGTTGTAGTGTTTTGATTCTTTCAGGAAGGATGCTAATTTTTTTAACAGCTGAGTCATATTGTCTAATAGTTGACTCTCTCTTATCTGATTTTAGGAAGAGTATGTTTTGATCAATGTTAGCATCTTTATTAGCCGCAAAACATTCATGAAGTCCATAAAGTTAGGGTCGTGAAGAATTCCTGAGGAAGCGAACACAGTCCTCATTTGTACTGATTGTGACAGCTTGGGATTGGGAATCCGTTGAGGTCGGAGACCCAATTCCAGAAGCAGAGGAGGATACCAGTTGCTCTGGGCCAGTCTGGAGCAATCAGGGCTACTAGTCCCTTGAAAGTCCTCAGCTTGCTCAAGACTCTCAAGAGAAGATTCACTGGAGGAAAAAACATAAATTTTTCTCCACTGATTCCAATCTAACGACAGGGCGTCCGTGGCATAAGCCAGAGGGTCCAGGTGGGGGCCACATAGCAAGGGAGCTTGTGGTTCGCTTGTGGGCTCGAAGAGATCTACTTGGGAAGACCTGGGCTCTCCGGTCATATCCCCGGACCTGGAATACCCGTCGTCTAGGGTACCCATTCTGCTTACCAGAGGGTGGACTGACCCGGGACAAGGAGGCGTCTGCTCTCACATTTCTTACCCCCGCCAGGTGAGTGGCGGACAGATGCCATTTGTGTTTGTTTGCTAGGGCAAAGATGGCTATCATAACATGGTTCACATGCTTGGATTTGGACCCTCCTCTGTTGATGCATGACTACCCTGCACTGTCCCAAAACTAGTCTTAGATGAGACTTTTTCGGGGGAAGAAGTCTCTTCAGGGTAAGAAATACTGCCATTGCTTCCAGAACGTTTATGTGGAGCTGGCGGAATTGAACTGACCAAGTCCCCTGAACCTGTTTGAACTGAGAATATCCCCCCCACCCGGACAGGGAGGCATCCGTGTGAATGGTTAACACTGGAAGGGGATATTGAAGGGGTACCCGCTTGGCCAAGTTCTTTACTTTTGTCCATGGACGGAGTTGATTGCGAAGGATCTGTGGAATTACTGACAACTTGTCTCGAGATTTGGCGTTTGCTCTCGATCGCCAAACTCGATTTATATCTTTCAGCCTTGCTTTCAGGAGGACATCTGTCACTGAAGCAAACTGAAGGGAACCTAGGATTCTTTCCTGGCGTCTTCCTCGATGTTTTGCTTGCATTTGAGAAAATGTCTGACAGACTTTGCTATCTCTTTCCGTTTGGCCACTGGAATTGACAGATTGTGGAAGACAAATCCCATTGGATTCCTAGCCACTGAAAACGAGACTCCGGAGTAAGTCTGGATTTCGTTTTTGTTTGTTTATCTGGAACCCAGAGTTCCAGAAACTTGAACTACCTTTTTGGTGGCTTTGAGGCATTCCTCGACTTTTGTTGTGCCCAGATCAACCAATCGTCGAGGTATGCTGCTATCATTATTCCCTGAGTTCTCAATTGTTGCACAACTACTTCTGATATTTTCGTGAATACCCTGGGGCTACATTCAGACCGAAGGGCATCACTTTGAATGAGAATGTCTGATTTCCTAGCCTGAATCCTAGGAATGGGCGGAAGTGTCTGGCTATTAGGGGATATGATAGTATGCGTCTGTAAGATCGATGGAGCATGTGACGGCTCCACGAGGAAGTAAGGTCCTTACTTGCGAGAGGGTAAGCATTTTGAACTTGTCGCAACGAATGAAAAGAGTTTAGCCTTGACAAGTCTAAGATTACCCTTCTTTTTGTTGAGCCTTTCTTTGGCACGCTGAATAAGCGACCTTGAAATTTTAGATGCTTGACTCTCGCAATAGCTCCTTTCTGAAGGAGTTCCTCCGCATAATCTGTCAATTCCTTTGATGGTACTTGGCGGAATGATTTGATTGGAGGGGGATCTTTGATCCAACTCCCAACCCAATCCTTTGGACACTATGCTCTGTGCCCAATTGCTGAACCCCCACCTGTGACGGAAGAGGAACAGCCTCCCTCCTACCTGGGGAGCCTCATTGTTGATGGGCGGGTTGACCACCACGCCCTCCTCTGAACTGCTTACTCCTTGCCGCCCTTCCTGTGCCACGCTGGCGAAAGTGGCCTCTCGCCCTACCTCTCGATTGCCTATTAAAGGGAGGGTAAGCCTGACCTTCATACATAGGGTTGAAGGCCGGCGAGAGTGCGTAGGAGGTCGAGGGTTGTGACTGAGGAGACAGCAGGAGGATGGGCTGGGTCTGCTTGGATGTAGAAGGTTGTCCCTGTTGGGTAACCGGGACGGCCTGAACGAATTGCTGCTGTTGCTGGTGTTTCTGGTAAGGCTGGAACCTTTTACCAGACTTCTTTGGTTTCTTACCAGCAGTGGGGGCGGGGATTCTTGCTTCCTCTTAGATGAGATACCCACCTAGCTCTAAGGCTCTGGTTGAGCCTAGCAGCCTCGTGGTGTACCTCATTTACAGCGGACTCTGGAAGAGATCTGCTCCCCACCATGCTGGAAGCCAGGAGTCTATTAGGTTCGTGCTAATCGTTTTTAATTGCACTCCTGCAGAATGTGCTTTCGGCAATTCCTCCTAGCTTGAAGAAGTCGAAAAGCATCCGTCTGAACCGTCTGAAGCTGGGACTTGGCCAGAATCTAAGCAAAGGCTCCGTGCCATACGAGAGAGCAGCCATCTCTGTGATAATCAGAGAATTGAGGGACCTGCCAAACCTAGTTCGAGCGTCGAACTCTGCCTGAATCAAGGAATCAGGCAGCCTTGGGAGCTTTTCGCCAAACTGGTCCATAGCACAGTCCGGTTTGAGCTTACCAAGCGTGAAAAGTGGCAGGCAAGTTCTCCCACAATTCTCCGAAAGCTGGGAAGAGCGGAGAAGTAGACTCTGCTTCCCTCAGCTGTGGCATGGGCTCATCCTTGAGGACTGCCTGAAGAGTCGTTTCTACTATTTTTGTAGCGAACGGAAGAGAAGCCTCCTCCTCTGTCGCAAAAATAGTAAAAGGACTCTTGAAGGCCTGGAGCTTGGTGTTGGTACACTCCCAGTCCTCAAGGCAGTGAACCCATTCGCGTTGAGCGTGATCTCTACTATAGAGAACGTTCTCCCTGGAGATCTTGTCCTCCCTAGTGAGCGCCGCTACGGTCAGCCTAGCATAACCAATGACAGGCTGCGTCAATCCCGGAGGATAAAACTCGAAGTCCTCAATCCTTCGAGTTCCACACTCCGGGGCGGGACAGAGATCATACCATCTTTGAACGGAGCGTAAGCGGCCACTCTACCATGGGTTCCCCATGGAGAAAGCTGGTAGCGACTCATAAGGTTGGAAGCTGGAGAATACCAGCACTTGCTACTGGGGAGGACTGGAAGAGGAGCCTGAGCAAGCCCAGCTACTCGGTCCTCATTCTCTCTAACTCTGTTAGAGAGATCTTGGATGGACTGGCCCGACTGAGACAGAGTGCTCGACAGTTGTGCGAACATCTGCTCGAACTTTGTTCCTAGGGCGGAGACTTGTGAGCCAACCATCTCACCTACCTGTTGCATCACCACTGCTGAGAAAGCAGTGGGATCAAAGGTGCTAGGTCCCGCTACTCCAACCGGCGTTGCCGGAGTGGATGCGGTGGAGGCCGGAGAAGGCATTGGCTCGGCGGGGGTGGGAGCGCGAGCCTTCTCCTTAGAACACTTGCTTCTAGAGCTCTTTGAATATGAAGAGCCTCGGCTTAGCCTTCACCGCGTCAGCATAGGAAGTCGAAGACCTTCTTAGCTGAAGAAGACGACGACGACTTTGTAGAAGTCGTCTTAAAACAAGGGTCTTCGGTTCTCTCTGTCCCTTCACCCTTGGTGGTACAGAGAGAGCGGGAATGAGCGGGTAGGGATCTCAGATCCCAAAAAGCTTGGAAAGAAGCAGTAGAAGAAGGGACAGAGAAGATCCAGGAGCGCCCAAGGAAAGACCTTGGGCACCCGACACACCTACCTCAACCAACAAATCCTCAGCACCTACCGCCATAGGCTCAATATTAAGGTCCAAGGTTGCGACGTCCGGGACCGTCTCTTGCGTGGCCACGACCCCGAAAGACTGCTGCATCTCCTGCTGGATGGAGGCTATGAGAGGGGCTGCGGATATGGGGTCAACATACCTGTTGACTTGCCACCGGGGGAAGATCTGAACGGCCAGCTTCTTGTCCAATATGTAAGGCTGGCCTTTGGCGGCGTTCTTCCCGAAGCCGCCCACCCCACGCTTTCAGGGTTGCAAGGGCGACTTCCCTCACACAACCGGCAGCCTGAAAGAGAAGGCGAAATGAAGCTTCTAACGGCGGAGCGGGGTTAACAAGCTTATGACTAAGTGTTGTTAGTAAAACGATAAAAGGTCTATAATCGACTTACCCCCTCCACCAGCTGACTGGCCAGGTCGTAACAGATGGCGCAGGCTTCCGGGTGCCAGACGATCATGTCGTTGTAAGGCGTGGCACACGGAGCGTGAGGCCTGCACTCATCGTGGCGCAGGGGTCGTATAACGTCGCATTGCACCAAGGACCTGACAGTTGGTAGCTGTAAGTGGAAAGATACATAAGTATCAGGAGAACACTTACAGCCTAACAGTTGCTCCGCTGGTGCCGGAGCGAGAAAGTTAGATTAAACCAGAGCCCCGCCATAATACGTGTGGTAGTAAGATGGTTGGTTTGTCCAAGGCTACGCCGGAGACAAGAGATAGAATCCAACCAGGTGTGGTGGTGAAAATGAAACCACGACGGACAATGGCGGAGATGGTATACATATAAATAAATATAATTATAGAATTCATCGTAAAACTAGGGTATATCCTTAAAAATAACAAAATAATTATCAAACCTTTCCCCCCCCCGTCTACTAGAAGAGTGCCCGGGTAAGAAGCAAGCTCCCTTCCGGTAGCGGGGGAGAAAGGTAAGGATATAGTAGGCAAGCAATAGACCCACTAGTAGTGACCACCCCGCCGCCCGCTGGCGGAGCCAGCAATCTATACCAAAGGTGCCCCGGCTGCGGCGGAAGGCTCCGTTCGTTACAGTGGGAGAAAGGTGGCTGAGCAACTGGGGGGAGGGGGGGAGGGTTCTCGGCGTAACACGGCGGGAGAGAGAGAGGGGGGGGGTGGCCTACTCCTCCCCGTCCCAACAACTACCGCTCGGTGACCCGGTACCCGATAAGTGTGCGCCCTATACCCCAGCTGGGGAGAACCCCTGGCCTCCTCAGAGAGGGAGGGAGGAAGGCAACTGAGGTTGTCATGGCAACCAAGGGGTCCCCCAGACCCCTCCCTATACCTGGTAGGGAGGAAGGGGAAGGGTAAGGTGCGATGGAACACGTGACCGCAAGTGGCCTAAGCCGCGATAGCAACACAACCGTGAAAGGGCCACGTGAACCAGGCTGTACCAATACATGGGACATGCACCTAGGCTAGCCTAAACACCCTAAATAGAACTAAAATTACATCGTAAAGATGGAAAAGACACTTTTAGTAGAAGAAAAAAAGAAGCCCAGGAGGGGGCAAACTGTTCGAGAACAGAAGCCTACTCGGAGCCAGCGATAGCCGATGAAGAGCAAGAGCCTGGATTGCTGGGCTAGAAACACAGAATAGCCCTAAATACCAACTAGAATTGGTAAATGGGCTAACCTAGCTAAAAAGGCGATGTAAAAAACGATGAACGTGATATAGTAAGCCCATAAGTATAAGAAGTCCCAGTATGGAAGACCGGGTGGGAATTCTTAATGAGGCAGCATGGCGCCGCCACGAGTCGACCGGGAAACCGTATATGACCTATTAGAAGGAAAATACTGGTTCCTGGAAGACTAAAATACGGTAAAACACTACTTATGAGGCACTTAACTTAGTCGTTGCGATGGCAGCACGTTCCATAACGGATGATGAGGTAAATCCAGAAAATAGTACACAAGCAAGAAAATGCGTACGATGCTTGGCGCTAATAATTAAGGATGACCGCTAGGGGTGCTGCTGTCCGTGGCGTCCCCTAGTAGTAGTAGTAGCGGCCGCATCGCCCGTTAGTATCAGCTCTCTCTTGTGGGGATTCTGATTGGAAGGTCTAATTGGTGAATGTCTCGTGGTGTGTTCTCACTCGCCCCTATTCTCATACCGACACTTCTTTTAAAGAGTGAGCGACGTTCAGTTTTAACTGACCATTTTGTTTTCTTAATTTTGTTTTTCTCTGGTAATTTTAGATTAATGTTTGCCTAGGAAAGGAATGATATTAAGGATCCTGTTTCATAGGCCGACACGAGCTGAGCCCAGAAAATATAAACTGGAAACAAAATAACAAAAGTGTTTTGTGCTAAAAGCACATACTGTATTATATATTTGCATGAGATGTTTATGCAAAATTTTCTCACACCTACAATATTGTATCACATTTAATGAACATATATATGTTTGCAGGAAATGAAATCTTGGTCTTCAAAAGACACTGGAAAGTCCTGTTCAAAATCAACACACTTCAAAACGCAATATGTTGACCTTATATAAAAATGTATGTAGTATATTAATATTCCCTGCATAACAACTATACCTGTTTCCATATGTTTAAAAGTATCAACTTTGGCTAGAAGAATCGAATTATCAAATGTTGTGAAGATAACAGACTCAAGGCTGCATGAATACAAAAGCGATGGATTAAAGTTGCCCCTTCTCGCTCTATAGCAGTTCAAAAAGTGGTTGAGAACTTTTCCAAACTTGACGTCCAGTGTCAACTTGCCATACTGAAGGAAAACCTGACGAAAAATAAACAGAACATTCACATTCTTGTGCCATGAACCACAAAATGTGATAAACTGCACAACTAAAGAAAATTAATTATCTTGTCCAAAAGGTCCTGTAATGATAATGAATAATTCAACCACGTGTGATAAACTGCACAAATAAAGAAAATTAATTATCTTGTCTAAAACGGTTTTGTAATGATATTGAATAATTCAAAAGTTAATGACTATACACCATTGTTCATATAAAACTTTTTGTAATAACTTTCACTTTCCTACCTAAAACAATGGAACACAAAATTCACACAAACAATAACTGTACTAGGACAATGCAGGTATGAACAACTTACTACCAGCCTGACGAGCCTTTATTAGGCTCAGAGGTCTGGATAAACTAATCCTTTATACAATGGTACCTCGATATACGAAAGGCTCAACTTATGAAAAACTTGAGATACGAAAGCTGACACAAAAAATTTTTACTGAGGGGGGGGATCTACATACGAAAAAGTTTTCAAGATACGAAAGGTTTCTGAAAGTCCGAGATTCGCCCGACTAAACAATTTTGCAATTTTGAAACTCGCGCCGCGCGCCACCATCTTAGTTCTAGTAGACTCGCCACCATCCTCCTGCTCTCCCATTGGTTCCTGATGCTAGCCAGCCATGAGATCCTTCTCTCCTATTGGACAACATCCCTCCCATCATGCATCTTATACGTATGTACGTGGTGGCGTCCCTACCCCGACCACCTCGTACCAGAATCTTTATCGTACGCATGCGGCATTCGTTCGGTCCAACAATTTCGTTTAGTAACGTAAATTCGTTAGTGATTTTGTTGTGCTACTTTATCGTGTTGTGAGAACCTAATTAGTATACGTACTACATACGTAACTTAATTACGTACAGTACATATAGTCATGGGTCCCAAGAAAGTTGCTGAAGTTCACAGAAAGAAGAGAATGCTTTCTATGGAGACAAAGATGGAGATAATAAAAAAGTATGAAGCTGGCTTGCGGTTGAGTGTGATCGCTAAGGAATACGGCCGAAATCCGTCGAAGATAGGCACCATCCTTAAGCAGAAGGAAGCCATCAAAGCAGCTACACCTTCGAAGGGCGTGACTATTTTGTCCAACAAGAGGAGCCATGTGCATAATGAAATGGAAAGGCTGCTTCTTGTATGGATCGAGGATAAAGAAATCGATGGCGATACGTTAACCGAGACGGCAATCTGCCAGAAGGCCAGCGCTATTTTCGGCGATTTGATTGCCCAAGCCGAAGACGACAGCGGAGAGGGGACATCAACGGCAACCCCAGAGTTCAAGGCTTCTCATGGGTGGTTCAAAAAATTCCGTAAACGGACAGGCATCCATTCGGGGGTGAAGAAATTGAAATTACGTAAAGTATAAAAAAGTAAAAAGAAATGTAAAAATAAAAAAAAGACAAAATAAATTTTTTGTAAAGTTAAGTGTTACAGTTTTGTTAATGTGTTTTGTAAAGTTTAGTTTGTTTTTCTGGCATTTTTTTATGTGTGTCATAAAGTTAAGTGTACGTATCTGGGGTTTGTCCTCCTCCTCTGCTGCCACTTTCGGAGATAGCCTCACTCGAAAGGTAAGCTTCCACATTTTATGTTACAGTAATAATATTTCTTGTACACTAATATACACTTTATTTACAGGTTTTGCATTTTTATTCTTAATTTAGGTATTGAATGGTCCAAATTGTTGTAGTATTTCATTGTTTATAGGTCCAATTTAGCTTTATTATGAAATTTACTGGGGTGTTTTTGGAGGGCTTGGAATGGATTAGCCATTTTACATGTAAAATGTGGTCCAAGATACGAAAAACTTATGATACGAAAGGCGCCTCGGAACGGATTAATTTTGTATCTCGAGGTACTACTGTAATAATAATAATAATAAACTTATTGAAACTGAATATGATCACTGGTATAGGTACATACTGTATATTCTTGTTTCATACTTGCATACACATTGTCTCACAAAATAAGGAAAATCAAACTGCATTTCAAACAGGAACTGTCCTACAAGAATCATATTTAAATCATTCGAATTTCTTAATAATTACTTACCTTTATCTCCTACAGTCAGGGCATATATATGGTCATCTTCTTGAGCACCAGGAAAAAGCACACCTTTTGGTTGTAATATTACACCTGGAGAGGGACTCTAATATAGGCACAATTCTTTTGCTTGTGAATGTTTGTAGATCCCAGAGTATAATAACACGATCTAAGCCAGAGCTGAAATGTTGATTTACGTTAGTATTTGTTTCCTTTGATAAGGTACTTGTTTTTTGAAGATGAAGAAAATGAAAAATAATCATGAAAAACTAAGCATTTCAGTATACTAAAACCAGAAGTCATAAAAAGATTTAGTCATACTTGCCATCCAAATCATCTATTAAAAAGGTTAAGGTCCATATGCAGCAAAGTTTGAACAGTATAATTGAAATATCAGTGGCAAATTGTACCTACTGTACTAACAGCTAGACCACTCTACTTACACAAAGAGAGCATATGGCATATTCTGAAAATCAAATTTGTCTAGCCAAAAAACAACAGACTACCTGATCAAGCGTGTTCTATCATCAGTTATTTGCAGAGCTGTGACACTGGAATGATGCCCATCTAGGGTTGCTGCAAGAGACGATGAACCTGCTGCTAAGGCCCAAATATGGATTTTGTTTGCTACTGCTCCATAGACATGTGGTTTTTTGGGACAGTTCTGGGTGAAACATCACTATCCTAAAAATGTCAATGTAAAATATTTTGTACATAGTTTATTTACCTGAAAGTCTCACAAGTTACGTGACATACCAAAATCATAGCAATATAACAGTATTTAAGTTAAATTTACGTTTTATATAGGTTAAATTTACGTTTATAGAGAAAAGTAGGTTACAATCGACTCATTTTTAACAAAAAATAGTACATTAAACTACTAAAATATGAACTATAGGCAGTCTCTGGCTTATGACTGGTTTGGTTTACGACGTTCTGAGGTTGCAACGGTTTCATTATATTTATTAGAAATTATTTCCAGTACGATGCATGTTCCAAGGTTACGGCACCTACAACACTGATCCGGCAGAAGAAATATGACTCCAAAAATGCAAAATAATCAATATTTGACAGTTCTGATGAAAAATGCTATGAGAATGCAGTTTACAGTTTTTAATGCTCCCAAAGCATTAAAAGTAAGGTTTTCTTAGGATTTTTGACGATGTTTCAGCTTACAACGCCTCTCAAAAACGGAACCCCCGTCGTAACCCGGGGACTGCCTGTACTGTGATATACTGTTATTAAGTACTGTAATGTATAAAGAACAAGGTATAGTACACATGAATTATTCACGATACATACAATCCCCTCAAATAATATTCACTGGAATTTAGGGGTCAAAAATCATCTGCAATAAAATTTAATCAAAATTCAGAGACATTTTCTCCATGCTATTTACCCAACACTCCTGATGCTCCTTTTAAATTGTGTGTGCAAAACTTCTGCTGAAGATCCCATACTCGAGCAGAAGAATCAGCAGCTCCTGTGATAAGTAATGTAGATGAGGCATCCCAGTCCATCACAGTAACAGGACCCCGGTGATAGGCTCTGAAAGTTCGCTGCAGTCTAAACCTGAAATTTATACATGGGATTTATAGCTCTTTATTACAAATTAATATATTGTAATACATTACAAATTAATATATTGTAATACAAACAACAGAGCAGATGCTTAACATGAGTCAGAAAATATGGCAGCTGGGAGGCTAAAAGCTATTGCAAAGAACCTTTAGTACAGTCTCATTTGTATATGACTACCTCTTTGGTCAGTAAACAAGGCAGGCCTGTCAAGATAATTTCTCTTCTTTTACTTGCAAGAACTGCTGGGGTGGACAGGCAAGATGAAACCTAGAAATAAGTACAATTCTACCCCTGCTTTTTCTTCAGCATGTTTTTAAGTCAACTTCAACTCGGTGGAAATAATCAATGACTTAAAAGAATATGCATATGATGCAAACCTCCTTGACAACCGAACAGTAATTGTTTGGAATGTAATTTAACATTGAAAAAAATATTTTCTGACTACAAAATCTTGAATGTTTTTTGTTTTCTATTACTGGAAAAAAAAAACAATAAATGCACTGTCAAAGAGTATAGGAAGAAAAAAAGAACAATCAGTTACACAAAAAAGCAGAAAGCACCCAAGAAATTAGGAAACAAAAAAATATAAAGCATCCCAAAAAGTGGATAAGGTATATCTTAAAACTACGGAACATGCTTTATCAAATGATTTAAGTCACCTAACCTGGCCATTGATACTGCTGGATTGAGGTAGACCTCAGAGCCACGACGATGGAAGAATTATCTGGCGAAATTGATATGCACGTGACAACGTCATCTTCACAGGAGATTCGGCCAGCTCACTTTGCCTGTTGCAAGGTCCACCACTCCGACACTATCTTCACATTCACATAGCAAAGATGCGCCATCTTTCGTTACTGAAGAGCAATAAAATATCCCCCTTACGATATAAATTTGTCTACTATACAATGCTATGAAGCTACAATACTCATATACTCTTTCTTAGGCGTGATTACCATGATTTTTTAATACTAACATGAAATTTTTGAACACTCCATGCAACCGGGCCTAACTTCTAATGGTATCTAATGTCAGATTAAAACGTATAAAAAAAATTATGTCTACAGATGGTTTATTATATGCGTATCTGTGTAATAAGTGTTAAAACTACCACATAACAATCAAAATAGCCACTAATTTAAATGTTGACAAAACTCACACTGCAAATTACTTTCAAACTCGAGACATACACTATATAACAAGAAATCTATTATATAAAAGAAAAATGAAGGTAATTTTACCTGAATATGTTTGTTGCCCTGATGAAATAAGCTTTCATACTTAGACTCAGCTGCATATCTGAAAAACAAATATGTAATACTGTTAATATATACACAACTCATACAAAACCTGTATTTATTTGTAATATACTGTAATATGGATTTGTCTCATGTTCAATTTAATCTCAACTGGAATACTGAAAAACTGCCATGCTCTGAAATAAGAGGTGTATACAAACGAAACAGAACTCGATGAAACTAAAATATTTTAATGACAAGTAAATTTATTTTTAAAATTGTATTCTAAATGCTAAGTCCCTTTTGTATTACATTGTGCTGTATTGTACTACAATATATGACATGGCTAAAATGTCTTTACCATCACTGTTGAAAAACTTTAATTTAATTAATTCATTTCAAAATTGTAGGTGCCATAATTAACTTGGATGTACCTATAGGCTGTGGATAAGAAAATAAATAAGAGCTTTAGGCAACACCATTGATTCAATATGCATAAAACAGAAATAGACAATAAGAAAAATGTATATTTAATTTGTCTCCCAAGATATTTATAGACAATATGAATTGAAAAACCCCACGAACATAACAGAGGGATCATGATTGAGATTTATTTCTGGGCTCAGTTCGTGTCGCTGTGTGAAATAATCCTTAAGTTAATTATTTCTAAGGTAAATGATCTAACATATACCACAGAAAAACAAATTCAGGAAGATGTCAGTATGACTGACTCGCTCACCCTAATAAAAGTGTGTCGGTATGGTAACAGGGGCGAGTGAGACCACTACCACGAACCTCTTGCCATTTAGAATCTCCCACCCGAAATCCCCCTCCTGCCAGAGCCGATCCATAGGCGGAGACGGCAACTACTACTACTACACCCACGCCACGCCGACTGCCGCGCCTCTGGTGGTCATCCTTTTTCGTTAGCTCGAGCTAAGTTAAGTACCCGCAAGGTTTGGATTTAGTTTTTGTCTGCCAGGGACCTGTATTTTCCGTTTTTTAGGTCATAATACGGTCGCCCGGTCTGACGCATGGCGGCCATGGGCTCGCCTCGTGTTTGGCTAGATTTCCCAGTCCTCCATACTGGGACATCTTCCATGATTTTAGCCTTTCATGGGTTCTTGTCACGTGTTACACTAATTTTATTTCACATCGTATTTATAGAATTTTAGGAATTCACAGCCCATGCCTTAGATCTAGTTCATGCATGCATGTCTCTTTGTCTAGGTATTTAGGGCTACAGTGTTTGATTTTCCTAGTCCAGCATCCTAGCTTTTGCTCTACATCGGCTATGGCTAGCTTTTGAGTAGTCGGCTGTTCTTCGGAACAGGCCTTCTCCTCCTGGACTTCTTTTTCTCTCACTCGTGTGTTCCTTTTCTTTCTATCCTTTTACGATGTAAGAATTTATTGTTTATATCTTAGGTTAGCTGTTAGGGCGTCCAGTGCCTAGGCGGTTTTGTTGCATTTATCTTTATATACAGTTTATTGCATTTTCGCCCTATGGTACGGTTGGGCTCATGTGGTCACTGGCCTAGTGGTTGTGTTGCTTATCATCTGTTGGTCCACCTGTGATCGCGTGTCCCTCTGGTCGCCCTAACCCCAGTTCCCTTCCTCCCCTCCCGTGCGGGAAGGGGGGGGTCTGCCCGGGCTCGCTTACGGTCGCCATGGCAACCGTGCGAGCACCTCCCTCCTCCTCTCTCTGTCTGCGGGGGTTCCCGGGAGGTCCGGACAGCTGGGATACTGGGGGACCACGTTTTCGCCTCGGGCTCTGGGGGAGCTCCGGCGTGGAAGGAGGTTGGGGTTGGCCACCCCTCCCTCCGGCCGCTTCGGTCTTCTCCGGTGTGCTCCGTTCTGATTTCTCTCCCTCCCCATTCGTTGTTTCCCCCGTCACCAGCGGACGGAACTCCTGCTCACTAATCCGGGTGTCCCTTCGGTTGTTGTGGGGGATGGCTGGCTCCGCCAGCCACCGGAGTGGAGATGAATTCAAGTGGTCCTAGAAGCTTACCTACTACCTCCTTTCCGCTATCGGCGAAGCGCTTGCTTCCTTACCCGGGCACTCCTCTAGTAGTCGGAAAGGGGGACGAGTATTTATCTATAACGGAGCTATACGTTCTTTATGTAACTTTTCTAGTTTAAGTTTGTGACATCCTCCTCCGTTCTCCGGCGTGGTATACTACTCCTTGAAACTCTCTATGGGTGTATAAAAACATCTGGTTGCATCCTTTTCCTCTCTCCGGTGTACACCGGAGATCCCAACCAGAGACGGAAATCCTAGATTTTCTTCCACACGTAGTTTGGGGGAGGATTATGTCCAAGACCCCTGCGGCCATGAAGTGTGTAGGACACGCACCGTGCGCTACCAGCCACTGGGACCTGACTGTTTGGCATCACGAGGCTTGCACCATCTGCTACGACCTAATGAGCCAATTTTTGGACGGAGTAAGTATACATCGGTATAGGTTTACTTTTGTCCATCATATATGTTCCTACATATCCTAGTTTTTAAGTTTGTAGGATCATAATCTATTTTGTCATGATTCGTCCTGGAGCTTCGTCGTAAAGACTACAATGACCCTCTCTTTCAGGCTGCCGCAATCAAAGAAGTCGCGTTGGCTACCCTGAAAGCCTGGTAGGCGCTTCGGGCAAGAACGCCCCCAAAGGACAGCCCTACATCCTAGACAATAAAGATGGCTGTCCAGATCTTCCCCGGCGGCAAGACAACTGGGTACGTGGACCCCGCCGCGGCAGCTCCGACGATTGCCTCCATACAGCAGCAGGTGGAGCAAGCTTTGTTTTGGCGTAGGTAGCCAGACAATCGTGGCGGACGTCACCACACTGGATCTTAACCTAGAGCCTATGACTGTAGGTGCCGAGGATCTGTTAGTTGAGGTAGGTTTGCTGGGCACCCAAGGACCTCCCTTGGGTACGTCTGGATTTTCTTCTCCTGTCCCTTCTTCCTCATCCTTCCCAAGGCTTTTACGGGGTGTCAGAGATCCCCGTTAGTACGCCCTTCTGTATCTGTGCCCCCAAGATGAAGGGACACAGAGGCAGCAGAAGACCCTGCAGAAGACGTCGTCCAAAAAGACGTTGTCCTCGTAAGTCTTCGGCTTTCCTATCCCGGAGCAGCGAAAGTGAAGCCTGTACCTTCACATTCCAAAGGGTCCAAGGCAAGTCCTCTTAGGAGAAGGTCCGCGCTCCCACCGAGCCTGTACCTTCTGCTGCCTCCGGAACTCCTCTGGTGACTCCTGCCGGGGTTATGGCACCTAGTGCTTTTGATCCCGCTGCCTTTTCGGCAGGCGTCTTACAGCAGGTCGGCGATCTGGTTAGATCACTCGGTACAAGGTTTGAGCAGAGATTTGAGCAAATGTTTGCTCAATTCTCTTCAACACTAAATCAGTCAGGTCAGTCCATTCAGAACCTGGCTGAATGTGTGTCAGACCATGACAATCGCCTGGCTGGCCTGAACCAGACCCCTCAGGCCGAACCCCCGGTGGTAGGAACTGGTGTTACCCAGTTACCGGCATATGACACCCTTCCTGCCTTTTCCATGAGCAATCCTTGGAGGGTAGCAGCCTATGCTCCCTTCAAGTATGGTATGATTTCAATTCCGGAGTGTGGAACGAGAAGGATCGAGGACTTCGAGTTCTACCCCGCCGGATTGGAGCCGCCTTTCATGGGATACGCAAGGCTGACAGAGACAGCTCTTAATAGGGAGGACAAAATCCCTAGAGAAACTGTCCTGTACAGTCGAGATCGGCCCAAAGGGAATGGGTGCATTGTTTGGAGGACTGGACTGCTCCAACACCAGACTCCATGCTTTCAAAATCCCATTTACTATCTTTGCCACAGAGGAGGAGGCACCACTCCCCTTTACGACAAAGCTAATGGAGGTAACCATGCAAGCGGGCATGAAAGACGAACCCCTCCCACAGCTCAAGGAAGCAGATCCTACATCTCCTCTCTTCCCAGCGTTCGGGGACCTGTGGGAGAACCTGCCAGCTACCTTCACGGTGGGTAAACTGAAGCCGGACTGTGCTATGGAACAGTTCGGTGAGAAGTTGCCCAGGCTGCCTGATAACCTCATTCAGGCAGAGTTTGAGGCAAGGACCAGGCTTGGGAGGACACTCAATTCCCTGGTCATAACTGAAGTGGCTGCTCTAACCTACGGCTCGGAACCTCTCTTCAAAATTCTGGCCAAGTCTCAGATGCAAACCGTGCAAGCGGACGCGTATGACTTCATCATCGCAAGGAGGAATTGCCGAAAACACGTCCTCCAAGAGGCTACTATCCGGCATGAGCCGAATAAGTTGCTCGCCTCCAACATCTGGGGAGCAGACCTCTTTCCGGAGTCAGCGGTCAACGAGGTACACCACGAAGCCTCGAGGCTTAACCAAAGCCTCAGAGCTCGTTGGGGTATCTCGGCTAAGAGGAAGCCTGAGAACTCTTCCTCCTCTGGCAAGAAATTAAAGAAGACAAAGAGGTTCCAGCCGTACCAGAAACATCAGCAGCAGCAGCACTTTGTACAGGCTGTTCCGGTCACTCAACCGGGTCAGCCGTCAACATCTAAAGGCCAGAACCAGCCCATTCTCCTGCTGTTCCCTCAAGGTCAGCCCTCAACCTCGTATACTGTTTCTCCGGCTTTCAACCCTATGTTCGAAAGCCAGACCTTTCAAACCTTTAATAGGTTTGCAAGGGGAAGCAGGGCCAGAGGTAACTTTCAGCAACGAGGCGCAGGAAGAGCTACCAACAGGGGTAAGCACTTCCGTGGAGGACGCGGAGGCCATCCCGCACAGCAGCAGTGAGATCCCCCAGGTAGGAGGGAGGCTGTTCCTCTTCCGCCACAGGTGGGGGTTCAGCAAATGGCCACAGAGTATTGTGTCCAAAGGGCTAGGTTGGAGTTGGATCAAAGGTCCTCCCCCAACCAAATCATTCCATCAACTACCATCAAAGGAATTGGCAGATTACGCAGAGGAGCTCCTTCAGAAAGGAGTCGTGTCGAGAGTCAAGCATCTACAATTTCAAGGACGCTTGTTCAGCGTGCCAAGAAAGGCTCATTAAAAAGAAGAATACGTAATCTTAGACTTGTCCCAGCTAAACTTATTCATTCGCTGCGACAAGTTCAAAATGCTGACCCCATCATCACAGGTACGATCTTACTTCCCGTGGGGCCGTCACCACCTCTATCGATCTTACAGACGCATACTATCAATATCCCAATCGCGAGACACTTTCGCCCATACCTAGGCTTCAAGCTGCGAGACCAGGCATTCTCTTTCAAAGTGATGCCCTTCGGGCTGAATGTAGCCCCCAGGGTATTCACGAAAATAGCGGAAGTAGTAGTTCAACAACTGAGATCACAAGGGATAATGGTAGTAGCGTACCTCGACGATTGGCTGATTTGGGCATAAACCGTCGAGGAGCCTCAAAGCCACAAAACATGGTAATTCAATTTCTGGAACATCTGGGGTTTCCAAATAAACAAAACGAAGTCCAGATTCACTCCGGAGACTCGTTTTCAGTGGCTGGGCATCCAATGGGACTTATCCTCCCACAATCTGTCGAATTCCGGTAGTCAAAAAGGAAAGGAAAGAAATAGCCAAGTCAGTAAGGCAATTCCTGAAGAACAAACAGGCTTCAAGGAGGAACCAAGAAAGAATCCTAGGTTCCCTTCAGTTTGCTTCAGTGACAGACGTCCTACTGAAAGCAAGGCTGAAAGACATAAATCGAGTTTAGCACTCAAGAGCAAATGTCAAATCTCGAGACAAGTTGTCAGTAATCCCGCAAACCCTTCGCAACCAACTTCGTCCATGGGCGGAAGTAAGGAATCTGTCCAAGTCAGTTCCTCTTCAATATCCTCTGGCGTTAATTATCCATACAGACGCCTCACTAAGCGGTTGGGGAGGATACTCTCAGTTCAAAAAAGTTCAAGGAACTTGGTCACCTCAGTTCCGCCAACTCCACATAAACGTATTGGAGGCTATGGCAGTATTTCTCACTCTGAAGAGGCTCCTTCCACCAAAGAATTCTCATATCAAACTGGTATTGGACAGCGCAGTAGTAGTACACTGCATCAACAGAGGGGGATCCAAATCAAAACATGTGAACCATGTCATGATAGCCATTTTCTCTCTAGCAAACAAGTACAAATGGCATCTATCCTCCACCCACTTAGCGGGAGTAAGGAACGTGATGATAGACGCTTTGTCTCGATCAGTTCCTCTAGAGTCAGAGTGGTCCCTGGACAACAAGTCGTTCCAGTGGATACGCCGGAGTGTCCCAGATCTCCAAGTAGATCTTTTCGCCTCACAAGCGAACCACAAGCTCCCCTGCTATGTGGCCCCCAACCTGGACCCTCTGGCTTATGCCACAGACGCTTTATCCATAGACTGGAATCAGTGGAGGAGGATATACATCTTCCCTCCAGTGAATCTTCTATTGAAAGTTCTGAACAAACTCAGGACTTTCAAGGGACAAGTAGAATAGAAAGTTCTGAACAAACTCAGGGACTTTCAAGGGACAAGTAGCTCTAGTAGCCCCGGACTGGCCAAAGAGCAACTGGTACCCTCTGCTTTTGGAATTGGGTCTTCGACCTCGACGGATTCCCAATCCCAAACTATCTCAGTCAGTACAAATGAGGACTGTGTTCGCTTCCTCAGGAATTCTCAAAACCCTAACTTTATGGACTTCATAAAGTTCGCGGCTAAAAAAGATGCAGGTATTGATCCCCAGAATATCCTCTTCTTGGAATCAGATAAAAGGGAATCAACTGAGACAGTACGATGCTGCTGTTAAAAAGTTAGCATCTTTCCTGAACGAGACAAACACCACAACCATGACAGTGAATTCAGCTATATCCTTCTTCAGGTCCTTATTTGAAAAAGGCTTAGCAGCTAGCACTATTACCACTAATAAATCAGCTTTGAAGAAAATCTTTCAGTTGGGTTTTCAAATAGACTTGACAGACTCTTATTTTACGTCTATCCCTAAAGCTTGTGCTAGGCTTAGGCCTTCTGAAAGGCCTACTTCAGTATCATGTTACTTAAATGACGTCCTCAAAACTGGCTTCAAGACACTGGACAACTCTTCCTGTACATTCATAATGTTATTAAGAAAGACGCTATTTTTGTTTACTAAGCTTGGCCTCGGGCCAGAATTTCAGAACTGTCGGCTCTATCCAGAGATGCGGGGCACGTAGAATTTCTTCCTACAGGAGAAGTTTACTTTCCCCGGATCGTAGTTTTTTTAGCAAAAAATGAGGATCCTTTAGCGAGGTGGGCACCTTGGAAGGTCATCCCTCTCCCCCAAGACCCTTCTCTTTGTCCAGTAATGACCTTACGAGCCTTTCTGTCTAGGACATCCTCTAGATCCTCAGGTCCTCTATGAGGGAAAAAGGTGGCACTTTATCAGTAAAAGGTATCAGGCAGCAGATCCTTTACTTCATTAAACAAGCTAACCCTGAATCATTCCCAAAAGCACATGATATCAGGGCAGTAGCCACCTCTATTAATTATTTTCAACATATGAACTTGATGAACTAAAGAAATATACTGGATGGAATCACCGACAGTCTTCAAGCGTCACTATCTAAAGTCCTTGGAATCATAGTTTCCCCTGACTCTGCACAGTAGTTGTAGTTGAAGATCCAATCTCCTTTCTACCTACTTCGACTAATATATCACTTAGCCTACCGTTAAGCTCTATGGTTCTCTAGCCTTAGCTGCTATGATTATAATCAAGGTGGGGTGTCCCTATTTTTATGCTAGGGGACACCCACACCATTTGTATATTATGAAATGCCTATGGGTGTTGCCCCCCTTATTTTTATGCTAGGGTAGCACACCTTTATTGTTTGTTATAAATATGACAATTTGTCGAAAATTGCATTTTTCCTAACTATACAAACCTGAGGTCCTTTAACAATAGGAAGTAGCTAGCGGCAGCTGGAACGGTCGTAAGCTTCGAACAAGGGTGAGAACGGTAGTTAACTGCTTGTCCGACAGTCTGGTAAACAAATCACTTTTGCTTTTGGCCCATGCAAAATACGCAGAGTGAGGGGTGGCATGAGGAGGGACTATATGTAAAGGACCTCAGGTTTGTATAGTTATTGGAAAAATGCAATTTTCGACAAATTGTCATTTGTTCCGATACGTAATACAAACCATCGGTCCTTTAACAATAGGAAGACCTCACTTCTTGGTGGGAGGAATCTGAGTCTTTTGATGAACAGGACTGGTGTTCGTCCATCCCTGGAATGCCTCCCTGGGTCGTAAGAGCGAGGGAGGGATCCAAGCCTCTGTCCGATTGATCGGGGTGTGCACCGCAGGATCAATGGTCAGACCTCTGGGCGAGTACTAAGAGAGAGGCAAGCGTATCTCTTCGTACCAGCAAGCAAGAACTTGTTCCTGTTTGCAAGAGGCAACATAAAAGTATGGGTTGTCTCAAGCTGGACATCCACTTCCTCTCCCCTTGTTGGAGGAAGTGGTGGATATACGCTCCTATCCCTAGTGAAAGGGATAGGATGGGGTGGGGCTCTGTTGAGTAGCTCACCTGCATCTTGTCCTTATCCAGCAGGGTGACGACCGTGTCCCTCTAACCACAGGTAGAGGGGAAGAAAAAAGATGGGAAGAGGAGCCAGTCACACTCTCATTCACTCATCCATTCTTATGGTCACACCAGGACTCGATGCTGTTCAGCCTGCGAGGGTCTGGGTTCGCTACACAACGTGTTGAGCAGCCACCCACGGGTCCAAGGAAAAAGATCCAAGGACCTGTGGGCAATATCCCGAAGGTAGAAGGAAGGGCATGTGGTCTGGTTGACCAGACCCCTGCCTTCAGTACCTGCGCCACGGAGAAGTTCTTGCGGACAGGGCAGCATCTCCTTCGCATCGAAGGCGGTGAAGTCCATTAGGGAGGGGATTGTGAACAACTCGAACCAATCGTCAGGGACCGAAGGTTCTGAGTCTTCGCTACGAATTCGGTACGAAATCGAGCGTCACGGAATCCCCATCCCCTGGATGCTTGACTTCGCAGGAGAAGTCATGCAGTTCCTCAGAGGAAAAGAAGGAAATAGTCGCATGACCTATCCCTCTTCTCTACTTCGGTGATGTCCAGTACCCATACTGGTCTGTCCGTTTTTGCCACGAAGTCTCTCGCATCCTCCTATCCCCATGCAGCGCAGTTCTCGGTAGTGGATAGGACACCGACACTCCATGGTGGGTGTCAATGGTATGGGTACTGTGACAAGCTATTAAAACGAAGTAATGATTGCTCGTAACAAACCGAACTAAGTCAACAGCCTAGTTCGTAACTGACTCGGGCCGCTCTGACAGCTGCGACTGACTGCGTTCGGTAGGAGGCAAGTTGTCAAAGCATCCGAGTAAGTCACGTGACCTTCGCCTTTAAAGGGTTATGCCGAGAGACCAAACAAATAATGTATTTGTTTTTGTCACCAATGCCGGACAGCGAGGTGATGATTCTCTTAAGGCAGTGCCCAACAGGCGAAAGTCAATTGCCATCTAGAGACCGAGGTCCCTGAAGGTAAAACATCTCATGGTTGTTGAATCTCAGCTAAGGAGAAACAACACTATGTACCGTTGAAGACGAAGGTAGATATGAATGCAACCTACGTCTTCACAGATGAATCGAGAGAAGGATTCTCAAGATTCATAACCTGTGCTTACAAATGACTGAAAACGCTAACCGCTATTTCATTGCTGTCCGGCTGAGAAGTCGTAGTTGCAATTGAAAGCGGGGCGTTCTTCAGTAATGAAAACAAGGGGAAAAAGGGGAGGGCCGCCTGGAAGAACTGCTTCTCATGGGTGCTGAAACATTTGGAAGTAGAGCTGTCAGGTCGGAGAGTAGCGATGTCTTCTGACACATCTCGTAATTCGGTTGAACAATGAACAATTGTACACCTACGATAGATATATTTTGAAGACAAACTCAGATGTCTGCAAAATCATTCGCATTATCGCAGTGCGATGCAGCGGGAGACTTGTACAGACTTCTGTTACCGTGCGGTAAACAGAAAGATGAAAGAGTCCAAGAGATATCTCTGTTGAAAATTCTCGCAATGTCGAAGGCGATGGAATCTAGCGTCACAGCAGTAGATGGTCCTTCATTATTGCGAGAATCCCCGTTAATCAGAGACCTAAGTCCATGATTGTTGGGCAGAGATACGGTTCGGTAGTCAATCAAAGCAGGGCAGAGAGAGACATACATGACCGTGCATATCGGAGGCCCAGCTGATACTGAGCTGCTATCAGGCAGTTCAATACGCAGTAGTTGAGCCTGAGCTCTCGCTGACTCGTCATCCTGAGTTGCCAGGTAATCCATTATTCCACGAAGGAATGCGTTCGGCTAGAACTACCGAGCATAAAAGATATGCTCGAGCAATTATATTTAGGCGAAACGAATTTCGGTAAATATAAAAGTTGAAATGGTGTTGTCGTGACAAAATGACAATTTGTCTAAAATTGCATTTTTCCTAACTATACAAACCTGAGGTCCTTTTACAATAGGAAGGTACTAGCGGCAGCTGGATAGGTCGTAAGCTTTCGAACAAGGGGTTCGGTAGTTAACTGCTTGTCCGACAGGCGCGCGCGCGCGACTGGGAGGTAAACAAATCACTTTTGCTTTGGCCCAAGCAAAAACTGCAGAGTGAGGGGGTGGTGGCATGAGGTGGGGCTATGTGTAAAAGGACCCTCAGTTTGTATAGTTAGGAAAAATGCAATTTTAGACAAATTGTCATTTGTTCCGACCCCGGCATACAAAACCTTCGGTCCTTTTACAATAGGAAGACTCACTTCTTGGTGGGAGGAATCTGAGTCTTTTGTGAACAGACTGGTGTTCGCCCAACCTTGGAAGCCTCCCTGGTCGTAAGAGCGAGGGAGGGATCCAAGCCTCTGTCCGATTGATCGGGGTGTGCACCGCAGGATCAATGGTCAGACCTCTGGACCGAGTACTAAGAGAGAGGCATGCGTATCTCTTCGTACCAGCAATGCAAGAACTTGTTCCTGTACAGGAGCAAATATAAAGTCATGGGTTTGACTCTTGTAGGCATCCACTTCCCCCCCTTGTAGAAGGAAGTGGTGGATATTCTGCTCCTATCCCTAGTGAAAGGGATAGGATGGGGCTCTGTCATATAGCTCACCTGCATCTCGTCCTCATCCGCGTAGTGACGACCATGGCCCTCTGCCCACAGGTAGAGGAAGGAAAAGACGGGAAGAGAGAGCCAGTCACTCACTCACTCACACATCCATCCACACAGTCACACCAGGACTCGATGCTGTTCAGCCTGCGAGGGTCTGGGTTAGCTACACAACTTGTTGAGCAGCCACCACGGGTCCCAAGGAAAAGGGGGTATCCAAGGACCTGTGGGCAATATCCCGAAGGTAGAAGGACGTAAAGGTAGTCTGGTTAGACCAGACCCCTGCCTTCAGGACCTGCGCCACGGAGAAGTTCTTGCGAAACGCCAACGAGGGGCCAATACTTCTGACTTCGTGAGCTCCTCGGACGGGACTACGGATGTCGTCACTACCATCAGCCTCATCCGCCCCTCCTGATGACCTCACGCAGCCAGAATGAAAGAGTGTTCTTGATACTTCTTTCTTGGTGACCCCGGTGCTACCGAAGAGGCGTCGACACTCAGGCCTGAGGTGTCGAGTTCTCTTCAGATAGCGCCGTAGCGCCCTCACAGGACAAAGCAGCATCTCATCCGCATCATTATCGGTGAAGTCCAATAGGGCGGAGGGAAGGAATCGTGAATGACTCGCAACCTGTGCCATCAGGGAACTGAACGGTTTCTGAGTCTTCGCAAAACGCAAGTTTGCGGGTCGAAACGAAATCGGCTCAACGGATCCCCCCGCCCGTTCCCCATTCCCCTGGAGTGTCTGTACGCTCATCAGGAAAGACCATGAACGTTCCCCCTACTCTCTTCGCCGATGCCAGGGCCAGCAAGAAGAGGGTCTTGAGGGTCAGATCCCTGTCTGACGACTCTCGGGGTGGCTCGAACGGCGTTCGAGTCAGACTCCTAAGGACGAGAGTCACGTCCCACGCAGGGGGCCTGAGTTCCTGGGTGGGCAAGACCTTTCGAAGCTCCTCATAAGCAAGGAGATCTCGAACGAGTTCGAGATGTCAACACCATCAGTTTCAGGACGAGCGCCAAGGCGGCTCTGTATCCTTAACTGTGGGGACTGAGAGGAGCTTCTCTCGGCGAAGAAAAACGAGGAAATCCGCTACCTGCTGAAGAGTGGCTCTGAGAGGAGATAGACCCCGTCTACGACACCAACCACAGAAGACGGCCCACTTCCCTGGTACACAGCTGCAGAGGACTGACGGACGTTTCCAGCCATCTCTGTTGCTGCGCTACGAGAAAAGCTTCTCGTTCGCAAGAGATGGTGGATAACAGCCAGCCGTGAAGACGTAGGGGACTGGACTGCTCGGTGGTACCGCTCGACGTGTGGCTGGGCGAGAAGGTTGTGCCAAGGGGGAATCTCTCTCGGTTCTCCTGCGAGAAGAGCCAGCAGGTCCGGATACCAAATGGCCTGTGGCCATTTGGGAGCCACCAGGATCATCCTGAGATTCGGGTGTGACCAGCGCTCGACTGATCACCTTGCGAATCAGGCTGAACGGGGGAAAGGCATAGGCGAAGAGGTTGTCCCACGGGTGTTGAAGAGCGTCCTCTGCAGCTGCCCATGGGTCCGGCACGGCCGAGAAGAACACCTGGAGCTTCCTGTTGTGCGGGTGGCGAACAGATCCACGACTGGTCGCCCCCCACAGGTCGAAGAGCCTTCCGCCACGTCCTGGTGTAGAGACCATTCGGTCCCTATCACCTGATCCCGACGGCTGAGCGTGTCTGCTACTACATTCCTCTTCCCTGGAATGTAGCGTGCCGACAGCTCTATTGAGTGTGCCTGAGACCCACTCGTGCACCTGCCGAGTCAACTGGTACAAACGGGGAGAGACACTAGGCCCCCCTGTTTGTTGACGTAAGCCACCACCGTGGTGTTGTCGCACATCAACACCACTGAGTGTCCCATCAAGCGGTCCTGAAACTCTTGGAGAGCGAGGAACGCTGCCTTGAGTTCCAGAACATTGATGTGAAGGTGCTTGTCGTTCTCGTCCCACACTCCTGAAGTCAGCAACTCCTCCAGGTGTGCGCCCCATCCCTCGGTCGATGCGTCTGAGAACAGCTGCATGTCCGGGGGGGGAGAGTGCGCAGTGGCACTCCTCTTAAGAGGTTCCTGTCGTCGAGCCACCAGGCTAGGTCCTGCCTCACCTCCTGTGTCAGTGACACTGGAAAGCTTGGGGGATCCGTCGCCTGTGACCAACTCTCCTTTAGTCTCCACTGAAGAGACCGCAGGTGAAGACGCCCGTGAGGGACTAACTTCTCGAGTGACGACAGGTGTCCGATCACGACTTGCCATCGCTGAGCTACCTGTTCCTGCCGAGACAGGAACTGGTTGGCTGCCTCCCTGAATCTGCTGATCCGCGAGTCTGCGGGGAAGACTCGCCCTGCTACCGTGTCGATCAGCATACCCAGGTACTTCATCCTCTGCTTGGGCTCGAGATCGGACTTCTCGAAGTTCACAACGATCCCCAGATCGCGACAGAACTCGAGCAGTCGATCCCTGTCCTGTAGCAACTGCGAGCGGGAGCTCGCCAGGACTAACCAATCGTCGAGATACCTCATCAGACGTATCCCGTGCGAATGGGCCCAAGCAGACACCAGAGTGAACACTCGCCGTGAACACCTGTGGGGCGGTTGAGAGACCGAAGCACAGTGCCCTGAACTGGTACACCGTCCCGTCGAGGATGAAGCGGAGGTACTTTCTGGGGAGGACTGATGAATGGGTATTTGGAAATACGCATCCTTCAAGTCCACTGAAAGCATGAAATCGTTCTCCCTGATGGAGTCGAGCACTGAGCGTGCCGTCTCCATCGTGAACCGGGTCTGGCGAACAAACCGGTTTCAGGGGAGAGAGATCTATCACCGGGCGCCAGCCTCCCGTAGACTTTTCCACCAGGAAGAGTCGACTGTAAAAGCCCGGTGACTGATCCGTGACGATCTCTACAGCTCTCTTGCTCAGCATGGTCTTGATCTCCTGTCTGAGTGCTAGCCTTCGGTGACCCCTGGAACGTATGACTGCTGTTGGACCGGGTTGGAGGTGAGGGGGGTGGCCGAGATTCGAAGGTAATAGATATCCTCCCGAAGGACATCTACAATCCAGGTCTCGGCGCCGTAGCGCTGCCAAGTTGCCCAATGGCTGGCCAGGCACCCCCCCACTTCCGGCAGCAGGTGTGAACGCCGTCCCTAGCGTTTCCCCCTTTCTTCGACTTCTTCCCAGAGCCTCCACGGGCTGAGGAGGGCTGGGAGGAGGGCTGGTTACGGCTCCCCTTGTTAGAAGTCGAAGAAGACAGAGTCATTCCTCGGGGCTTCGACGTAGCAACCGTCTTAGCAGCGAGGAAGCGCTAGCCGAGCTCTTAGACTTGGCCGCAGTCCGAGGCTGCCCAGAGCCTTCGAGACTGCTGGTGAACCAGACGGTCACTGTCATCAGTGCGTCGTCTGTCCACCGCAGCGTCCACCATCTCTCCTGGGAAGAGAGACGTGGAACTCCGTAAAGGTCCGTTTCTAAGCCCCAACGCCGCCTCACGCCCGCCCGCCCTGGAAACCCGAGTAAGGACGACAGCGTCCCTTCGTCGGAGAACCAGATTGGCCCACAGGTTCACCGTCTGGTGGGCAAGAAGGAGATGGCTCTTCCCCCAGACTGGCAAAGTCTCCTGAAGGTCGAGTCATCTTCGGGAGAAATTCCCCCGGAGTTGGCTGCGACCTTAGATACTGTGAGGGACCACAGATCTAGCCAGGAGACGGCCTGGAAAGCTGCCATGGCGGTAGATTCCAGCCGAGTGCCTCTTGCTGCGAGAACCACAAGTTCTCGGACAGGAGCTGTTGCAGAGACACACCCGGAGTCAACCTAGCTAACTCCGGGTTCACCTGTTTTGGCGGCATCGGTCTTTCCGATGGCACGTAAAACCGCCGCTGTCGTAGCAGAGGAGGTGGAAGCAGCTTGCTCGACCTGCCAGACTTGAGCGAAACCGTCTTGTCCGGAGACAAGCGATTCAACCTGGTCCAGCACTGAGTCCGCAAGCTCGGAACGCGGCAGGCCCACCGTCGGTCTGGGTTCCCTCTTCGGGCCCCAGAACGACTCGAGCCGGGACGTGGGCTCGGATGGTGGGAGCGGCGATCCTTCCCCAGAGGTCGTTGTGCTGACGAATCAGCGCAATAACCTCGGCAAAGTTCCTCTGGATCTCGGGCGTGATAGCATCCTGTGGAGTCGGACCGTCCAGTCCCTCAAACAGGAGTACCACCTCCCGAGACCCTCCTCCCTCAAGGAGAGGAG